>NW_020711570.1:1267-1396 GCF_002925995.2 Terrapene triunguis | reverse complement strand
CGACCCCCGACCCGGACTGTCCCCAGGCCAGCCAGAACCGACCCCCCGACCCGGACTGTCCCCAGGCCAGTCAGAACTGACTCCTCACCGGGATGTCCCCAGGCCAGCCAGAACTGACCCCTCACCGGG
>NW_020711570.1:0-1167 GCF_002925995.2 Terrapene triunguis | reverse complement strand
CAGGGCTTCTTCATCCAGCTCCGACAGCTGGAAACGCAGGGCCTGGGTTAATCCTCAGCAGCCCGATGTCCCCAGGCCAGCCAGAACCGACCCCCGACCCGGACTGTCCCCAGGCCAGCCAGAACCGACCCCTCACCGGGATGTCCCCAGGCCAGCCAGAACTGACCCCTCACCGGGATGTCCCCAGGCCAGCCAGAACCAAACTGAAACTGGGTTAGTCCAACCGGGATATCCCCAGGGCAGCCAGAACCGACCCGAAACTGGGTTAGTCCAAACACGATATCCCCAGGCCAGCCAGAACCAACCCAACCCCGGGCTAACCCAATACCGGGCTATCCCCTGGCCAGCCAGAACCGACCTGACACCGGGTTAGTGTGAGGGGGAGGGATAGCTCAGTGGTTTGAGCATTGGCCTGCTAAACCCAGGGTTGTGAGTTCAATCCTTGAGGGGCCCATTTAGGGAACTGAGGTTAAAAAAAACAAACAAAAAAAGACTGTCTGGGGATTTGTCCTGCTTTGAGCAGGGGGTTGGACTAGATGACCTCCTGAGGTCCCTTCCAACCCTGACATTCTATGATAGTCCAACCGGGATATCCCCAGGCCAGCCAGAACCAGATGAGCCCAATTCTCGTCCTACAATCAACGTCCCAGTGGCTGCTGATAGCACCTCCCCATGCCTGTGACGTGCCATCTGGAGCCTGTTGGACACAGTTTCGCTAAGAGCTGGTCTCTTCTTTCGTTCTCCTCCCTCTGTTCCATCCGCAGTCCTTGGTCCCCCACTTACTCCCCTGGTTCAATCTCCCCTCCCAGTCTGCTCCGCTCTCCCCTGTTCCACTCCATCCCTACCTCCGCCCACAGCTTCATCTCATTCCCAGTACGTCAGCCCCCAGTGACCTGCTCCTCAGTTCCCCTCTCTTCTGGTCACACTCCTACACCATGCCTGTCCCCGGGTCTACGAAAGCCTCCCAGAACAAGGGAGCTGAAGGAGGAGCTGGACAGGGTACATTAGCCGTCCAGGACCCGGGACAGGCCAGAGAGTGACCAGGTTAGAAGTTCTCAGGGCTCCAGGCCAGGGAGGCAGATGTAACAGCTGAGTCCATCACCTCCAGAAACCAGCTCGGAGCACGCTCAAAGCACGGGTCTGGGAATGGATGAGCAGCCCAGTGGC
>NW_020711569.1:0-4220 GCF_002925995.2 Terrapene triunguis | reverse complement strand
AGCACGCTCAAAGCACGGGTCTGGGAATGGATGAGCAGCCCAGTGGCGGGACTGCAGAGGGGCTACTCCTCACAAACACCACCGCTAACCTCAGGGCAAGTCTGTGTGTTCGCTGAAAGGCACAGAAAGAGAGACACCAGCAGAGACTTTCTTTACCAGAGTAGAAGGAGAGTTTGGGGAGCAAATCCAAACTGCTGCTGTGAGTTCAGGGCCCGAGAGGGGGACAGTGGGGTACCCAGCAGCACTGAGGGGCTGCTGGCAGGAAGCCCTGGGACAAATAGGGCTTTCCTCTCCAGCCTGCCCCCCTGGGAATAAACTGCACGTGTAGCTCTTGGAAGACACGCTCTGTGACATGAGTACCCTGCAGCAGCGGAAGGAACGCTGGGCCTAGCTGCTGTCTGATCTCCCCCAGTCCCCTCTCCCTTTACCTCCTGGCGCTGCCGGATGAGCTGGGCGATCTCCTGCTGCTCGTGCGGGTCTAGCTTCTTCACGAAGAAGAGCAGCTCCCACCACTCGGCCCGGCTCAGGGCCTCCGAGTCCTCGCTCGGCCGCTCCGTCAGGTAGGGCAGGGAGTACAGCCCCCCAAGGGGCTTGCAGTAAAACGTCTGGGTCACTGCAGGGGGGCACAGCAAGGCAGAGACACAAACCCTGAGCGCCTCAGCAGGACAGTTACCCTGCTGCAGAGCCATCCGAGCCAGGAGGGGACAGCTGGCCTGGGCCAGTCAGGCAGCCAAGGACATTTGGCCCCTCTAGGCTGGAAGCATGGGGTAGCGAACTCTCGTTCCGAGGGCAAGGTAGTAATCAAAAGGTAAGGGAGGTGTCATTTGATTCACAGAAGTCAGCAGAATCATCATTTCAAATAAAGAAATAAGATATATGGAGATATACCTATCTCATAGAACTGGAAGGGACCCCGAAAGGTCATTGAGTCCAGCCCCCTGCCTTCACTAGCAGGACCAAGTACTGATTTTTGCTCCAGATCCCTAAGTGGCCCCCTCAAGGATTGAACTCCCAATCCTGGGTTTAGCAGGCCAGTGCTCAAACCACTGAGCTATCCCTCTGCAGGGAGGAGGTGGGAAGGGGGACTCTGTGTCCCGCCAGCTCCCAGCTCCACGTCCTCTGGTTGGTGGGAATTTTGATAAGACAGTGTCATCAGAAATGGGTCTCGTTGGGGACCATTTGAAGCTCTTTCCCCCACAGACACAATGGTACCAAACATGGCAAACCTAGAGCAATTATGTAGATGTACAGTCTGACGAAGTGGGGATTCACCCACGAAAGCTCATGCTCCAATAGGTCTGTTAGTCTATACGGTGCCACAGGACTCTGTCGCTTTTTAGTCGAGAAAATGTTTCAAAATCATTTTTTGTTAATTAGACTTTATCACAGGAATGCACGGCTTACATACAAAAAAAAAAAAAAAAAAAGACATGGATCTCGGCTAATCCTAGAGAAATTAGCCTCGACACGTAGGACTGAAAACATTTCTTCCTCAAAGTCATCCCCGGTCTCTGCTAGACGTGTCACTGACACCGCACTCACACCTCCGGCCACGGCAGGCTGTTGGCCAAACACTGTAAGGTGGCGAACATGCAGTCTGTGAACGTGAGCATTTGTTTACCTAAGGGACTGATTCGGGAGCACACGTTATTTCACCCAGAACGGGTGTGATCAGTCCATCCTCTGAGATCCAGACATTCCCAATAAGGGAGGGTAGTTTTGAACGCATTCTGCTGTTCCAGAGCCTTTCCATTGCTTGATAACTGGCCCTCTTGATAGCAGGTACAAATGCACCCTGCGGCGGTGGCCGTTCTTCTCTGTTTGTTTGCGTCTTGGAAAACACCCACCGAAGTCGCTCAGCAAGTATTGTCCTGCTGGACTTTAAATGGTACACTCAGTGTTTACGACCTCATCAGTAACCGTCTCAGCCATTCCAAGCACCTTCAGAGCGACGCGAGAGTCTTCGCCAGCTGAATCAAATGCCTCCCTGGAAGATAATCTGGTCTTTGCAGCCAATCTTCCAGTAGCGTCACACTTCCCAGTCCTTCCTTCTCACTTCCCAGTCCCTTACTTTTATTCTCCTGTTCTTCTTTTATTCTATCACCTCTCCTCACCACCTACCCCAGCTCTGGTTCATCCGCTAATTCAGCATCTCACTTCTTCTCCTTTCGTCCACCTTCTCCAACAGCTTTTTCCATCTGCCCCCTTCGGGCGGATTGCGCGTCCTCGCCCCAGCTCCCACTGGCCGTCTCTCTCCAGAGGCCAGCGTTCTGTGCTGCTGCATCACAGCTGCAGCTGGTGCTAGGACAGGGTCAGGGTTACTACATAAAGTGTCACCGAGAGTTCTGTTTAACCAGCTCCTCAAAGATGCAGCTACTCTTCGGTACTCTGTCTCCCCACTGATGCCTAAAAATGATCAAGACCAAATGAAAACCCAGGATTTTGAAATAAGTTGACCTGGGATTGTAATCAATTCCGTTATGTGAGGTATGGCACGTAACTAGGCGTATACTGTTCGCAGATGGATTCCAGGGATTGCTGGTTGGATGCTCACGTCTTAACCAGTCCCTTATTAAAACTTTCGGCATAACAAGCAGAGCTGCTAATAAAACCACTGAGCTGCTCCTTTTCTGCCGAGGACGGCAAACTCCCCTGAAGCCCTCCTTCCGCTCCCAGTCATTTGGAATATTAACAAAGGAAATCCGACCTGCGTTCTGAGCACTGACTGATGACACAAAACTGCCAGTTCCGGGCCACACTAACTTTGCGAGGCGGCACGTCGACACGCCCGCGTTCAAGTGTAACTAAAAGCTGGTGATTTTTAAATGTTCTCGACTATACACTACACCATTGTTCTAGGTTGGTCATGTTTGAGCCCACTGTGTTGGAGGGGAAGGGCTTTCGAGAGATCCCCAACTCGACCCACTTCCGATGACACCGTGTTATCAGAATTTCCACCGCCTGGAGGACCTGGAGCTGGGGGGCAGCGAGCCTCTCCCACCACCACACCACAGAGGGTGACATAATTGAAATGAGGATTCTGTCGATTTTTACAAAGCAAACGACATCTTCCTGGCCTTCCTACCGTTCACCTGCCCACAGAATTACCCCTGCGCCCAGACAGCTAGACAGGTTTGTCTCCCGGCAGCGGAGTGTGTGTGCGGCCCCCCTCCCAGCCGTATCTCCCTCTTCATTCGGGGTGCGGGAGGAAAGGAGCGGTGCGCACTCCCTGGGCAGAGAGGGAAGGAAGACTTGCTGGGAGGGGATCCCACTGAAATGGGGGATGGGTGCAGAACCTTAATTCCCTTCCTCATGTGACCTGCTCCCCAAACAGGACTCTCTCAGGCTGCCAGCACAAATGCATGTCTCCAGAGAGGTGTCCACACGGCCCCAGCACCGGGCACCTCCCCAGGGTTTTGGGGTGTCATCACTGCACCCTGTGGGGCAAGGGAGTGCCCCTCTCTCTAGATGTGGGAACAGGAGCACAGAAGACACGCACTTGCCCAAGGTCACTCACCAGGCCTGTGGCAGGGTCAGATGGCCCAAGCTCCCCCCTTCCCAGGAATAGCTTGAGGTTCAGGTGAGGCCAGGCCCTGCCAGCCCCAGCCCAGCCCAGCATGTGCAGAGCAGGGGCAGAGCCCAGCAGGCCCCGCCATCACACAGCAGCAAGCACTCACCAGTGGTCAGTTTCAGGTTCTCCGTCAGGCTGGACACCTTTTCCTGGGCCTCCCGCTCCGCCTGGCCCGACGAACTGACAATCTCCACCATGTGCCAGTGCACCCAGTAGGTGCGGCCCAGCGCCTGCCAATAAATCTGGGGGGAGCCCCACAAACCGGTTACTGAGGGCAGCTTGCCCACAACCCAGGAGGAGCAGCCTGGCCCACAGAACCCCTCAAGCCAGCAGGGAAGCCCAAGGCCTCCGCCAGCCCCAGCAGCGCTCTCCAAACCCACGCAGGGACAGGACGCAGCCAGGCACCAGGGAGCTTCAGGCCGAGAGGCTCCCCCAGGCACCGGGCAGGTGCCCGGCAGCCCTGGCCCAGCCCCCCCGCTGCCAGCAGGCGTACCTGGACGGGCGGCGTGCCGTCGTTGCTCTGGCGGAACTCGCCCTCGTCCCCAGCGCTGACCTGCTCGTAGTCCTCCAGCATGCGCACCCGCATGCCCCGCACCAAGTTCCCCTGCACGTACTCCACGTAGCTGCTGCGGCTCGGGAAGGCAGAGCG
>NW_020711568.1:0-14852 GCF_002925995.2 Terrapene triunguis | reverse complement strand
AGAACCGACCCCCGACCCGGACTGTCCCCAGGCCAGCCAGAACCGACACCGGGTTAGTCCAACCGCGATATCCCTAGGCCAGCCCGAACCAAACCAATCCTGGGCTAGTCCAACCAGGATATCCCCAGGCCAGCCAGAACCGACCCCACACCAGGATGTCCCCAGGCCAGCCAGAACCAAACTGAAACTGGGCGAGTTCAACTGGGATAGCCCCAGACCAGCCAGAACCGACCCGACACCAGGATGTCCCCAGGCCAGCCAGAACTAAACAAGCCCAATTCTCTTGTCCTAGATCGATGTCTGAGTGCCTGCTGACAGCATGTCCCCATGCCTGTGACCTGCCCATCCAGAGACTGTTGGACACAGTTTCTCTACCTGGACCTGGGCAGAGCTGGTCTCCTCTTTCGTTCCCTCCCTCTGTTCCATCCGCACTCCTTGGTCCCCCCCCTCACCTGCCCCCCCGCCATCCCCCCTTACTCCCCCAGTTCAATCTCCCCTCCCAGTCTGCTCCGCTCTTCCCAAGGCTCCCCAGTTCCCTGTTCCACTCCATCCTTGCTGCCCCCATCCACTTCCATCTCCCCTCTCACCTGTCCTCCCGCTTCGCTCCATGGTATCTCTCACCTCCCAGTTCCCTATTCCCCCCAGGTCTTTCTCCCTCCCCTGCACCACCCCGTCCCACACCTGCTCCTCCTGGTGCTGCCGGATGAGCTGGGCGATCTCCTGCTGCTCGTGCGGGTCTAGCTTCTTCACGAAGAAGAGCAGCTCCCACCACTCGGCCCGGCTCAGGGCCTCCGAGTCCTCGCTCGGCCGCTCCGTCAGGTAGGGCAGGGAGTACAGCCCCCCAAGGGGCTTGCAGTAAAACGTCTGGGTCACTGCAGGGGGGCACAGCAAGGCAGAGACAAACCCTGAGCGCCTCAGCAGGACAGTTACCCTGCTGCAGAGCCATCCGAGCCAGGAGGGGACAGCTGGCCTGGGCCAGTTGGGAAGCCAAGGGCCAGCATGCAAAGGGAGTTTAGTCTCTTAACAGGCTGGCCGGATTCCCAGTCTGCCATCTGCCGGCAAACAGAGCGAGCGCATGAAGCAAGAGCAGAGAACACTGGGTGGCTGTCAGGACCCGCTCAGAGCCGAGGGGAGATCCAGCAGGCATTTTAAAGAAAAGGATTGCCATTGAAACGGATTGAAATCTGAGCTCACTCCTCACAGCCAGCTGCTCAGTTCAATCCAGATGCCAGGCGGCCGGTGTGGTGTAGCAAGGGGAGAATTATTACAGTCCCACTCGTCATTTTGGGGACACGACACCATCACAAAGACTGACCACTGGCTACAGGACTGTCAACAAAGGAAAGGGGGCAGGAAAGGGGGGACGTCTAGGAGGTACTGTGGAGATCAGGGGTAAGTCTTACTTAACAGCCTCCCTAACATCTGGAAGAAGGGAGTAAGCAGCATCTTAACCGGCAGGCTCCGCTCTGCTTTGGGGAGCGGAGAACACATGTGAGGACTGAAAAATAAAGAAGGACTTGAAGAGAACAAACATTTGCTCAGTAGAAGCACCTGCTTTTGGTGCTCAGAAACAACTGTCCCAGGGCCGTACAAGTACCTAGGCAGAGAGATTTCCCGCACACCAAAACTGCAAGCATAAAAGGCCACATTTGTTCACTGCTGTATTAACTGGCGTGAGGGTCCTGGGCTCAGTCACAGTAGTGAACAGATGTGGCTTGGGGGTGGAGTACTCAGAGATCTTAGTTTTGTGTAGGCCCAGATTTGATACTGGTGGCGAGAAGGGGTGTGATTTCTACCAATATAGTTAGACCATTACACTGTTAGTCTTAAAGGTGCCACAGGACCCTCTGTTGCTCTTTACTGGTATAAGTGTGCCTTATACTGGTCTAGCTCGGTCCTCTTCCCAGGCAGGAATAAGCGATATCGGTATAAACACGTTTATCCTGGTATAACTGCATCCACACAAGGGACCGTAGCAATGTAACTCTGTCAGTATAGTTAAAGCAGTACGATTTGTGTGTCTAGACAAGGCCTTGGTCCCTGTGGCAACCATCATGACAAAACTGGTCCCCCCGCTGGGCTCCTAGGCACTGGATACTATGAATAATTAATAACAATGTCAATCTTTTATTAAGCAGCTAACAATCAAAACAATTCCCTTTCAAAGGTGTGAATCCTATAGGAGGCTGACTAGCATTCGCAGCTTGCCTTTCAGTCTAGGTTTAAAAACCCAGCAATTTACACACAACAAAACTGAACATCTCGGAAAGCCAAGCACTCAGAAGTTAGGAAACGCGGGAATTAAGGTTCCCTGTACAACCTTAACTCGGCCCCCTTGTGTGTTCGCATTAAGATACAGTCTTTAATTACGTGACCACATGCTGTTTTTTCCACAGTGCCCCTTTAAAAAGGATTTAGGGGTCATGATGGACCAGCAACTCGATGTGAGCCAAAAAGTGCAACGCTGGGCCAAAAAGGGCTCATGCAACCCCAGGAGGTGTAAACCGGGGAGGAGAGAACAGGAGCGGGGATGTGATTTGACTCCATATACAGCCCTAGTGAGACTGATGCTGGAATACAGCGTCCGGTTCTGGTGTCCACGTTTTAAGAAGGTTGAAAAATTGGAGAGGGGGCAGAGAAGAGACACAAAAACAACAAGAGGCTTGGAGAAAATGCCTCACCGTGAGAGACTTAAAGCGCTCAGTCTGTTTAGCTGATCAAAAAAGAGACGGCAGGCTGACTCGATTGTGGTGTATAAGTACCTCCACGGGGACAGAAGGGCTCTTTAACCCCACAGAGAAAGGCAGAACAAGAGCCAGCGTCTGGAAGCTGAAGCCAGACAAATTCAGATTAGAAATAAGGCCCGGATTTTGAACAGTGAGGATGATCGACCCATGGAACATACTACCAAGGGAAGTGGTGGATTCTCCATCTCTTCAAAGCAAGATGGAATCACTTTCTAGAAGTTGCTTTAGCTAAACCCAATCTATTAAACGCAATATTGGGGTCAACTTGGTGAAATTCTCTGGCCTGTGTTACACAGGAGGTCAGACTAGAGCAGTGGTTCTCGGCCGGTGGTACGCAGGGGTCACATCTACTCATCTAAAGATTTGCCTAGTTTTACAACAGGCTACAGAAAAAGCACCAGCGAAGTCAGTACAAACTAAAATTTCATACAATGACTTGTTTATATGGCTCTATATACTATACACTGAAATATAAGTACAATATTTATATTCCAGTTGATTTATTTTAATAATTCTATGGTAAATATGAGAAAGTCAGCAATTTTTCAGTAATTGTGTGGCTGTGACACTTTTGTATTTCTATGTCTGATTTTGTAAGCAAGTCGTTTTTAAGTGAGGTGAAATTGGGGGTGCACAAGACAAATCAGACTCCTGTAAGGGGTCCAGTAGTCTGGAAAGGTTGAGAGCCACTGGACTAGATGATCTTGTGGTTCCCTTCCGGCCTTAATTGCTAGGAATCGTTACTAGAATACCATGTTCAGTTCCAGCGTCCACACATTAAGAAGGATGTTGCAAAAATAGACAGGTCCGAGAAGAGCCATAAGAATGATCAACAGTCTGGAAAACATGCCAGACTCTTAAAGAGCTTAGGCTCCGTCTACACTTGCAGAGTTTTTGCGCTGTCAGTTTCACCGGTGATAGGGAACCGGTGAAAGAAAAGTGCTGGTTTGTGTCCTCACTCACTTCCACAGGCTTCAGAGTGTGTTCACATTTGCAGCACTGCCATGGCTGATGAGAGCAGCTATCCCACAGTGCAGCTCGCTCCAGGGTCCCTGCCCAGCCTCCTGTCCCCAAACACCGATCAGCTCCAGTAGCTCAGCATTGATCCAATCAGGGGATCGTTTGCTCCCTGGAGCAGCCATTGTCACCTGGCCAGATAAGTAAGCACTTGCCAAGAAACCAGGAAGGGGAGTTTCAAAGTTCCCGGGGGTTTACAGGGGAGGGGTGGACCTCTGTTTACCTGGAGTCAGAGCAGCAGAGCTGCTGGCCAGAGTGGTCACCTAGGCACTGTGGGAGATCTCTGGAGGCTAAAAGCTCTGTAAACAGGAAGAACGTGTCTTCACTTGCACATCACCACAAAAGCATCACTGGTAAGAGCTGTATATGCCTCTCGTGGTTTTCTGTTTGCGGTGAAACTTCTGAGTTTCACCGCAAAAAGGCATTAGCATGTGTAGATGCTCCCACGGTTTTTGCGCAAAAAATGGACTTTTTCCACTTTAAATGGCAAGTGTAGGCATGCCCAGCCTCTATTTACCTTATTGAAAGGAAGGCTAAAAGGAGCCCTGATCATGGTCCGTAAGTTCTTACGCAGGGAGAAGGTATCATCCATCACTAGAGAGCTCGGTAATAGAAGGGCTTGTCTACATGCAGACTGCACAGGGTAAAGGTGTGATTTTAAACAAATATATTTAAAGCATTGCCAAAGCTGTGGGGCCACACTTATTCCAGTTTAAATCAGGTTTATTTCAGGTAAACTAGCTTGAGTAGGAATAGATATAAGCTACACTGAATTAAACCATGTGTAAACTGAAATAAGAGCATCCCCACAGGGGTTTGCAGCTGTTTAACTAACCCAGTTTTGAATTAAGCCCAAGCAAGTTGGTGTTCAGGCAAAGTTTAACTGACAGACATTACACGGGCCAGTGGCTGGCGGTCAGTGATGGAGAAAGCCAAACTGGAAATAGAAGCACGCTTTTCTAACTGACAGGGTGACTGAAGACTGACACAGCTTACTCTCTGCCACTTGGAGTCCTTAAATCAAGACTGGATGTCTGTCTAAAAGATGCATCCTACTTCAACAACAAATCGTTGGGTTTGATGCAGGAATTACTGGGGCAATTCTCTACCATGTGTTACGCGGGAGGTCAGACTAGATGAACTATGAAAAAGATTTTCAAAAGCAACTAAATTTTGGGTGCCTCGATTTTGGGGTGTTCAACTTAAGACACCTTAAAGGGATGTGATTTTCAGAAATTGTTGAGTACCCTGCCTAGAAAAGCCAGACCTTTTAAGGTGCTTCAAGATGAACCACCAGAAATGCAGACACCCAAAATTACTAAACAGCTTTTAAAACCTTAGCCTATCGAACTCCAAAAAAAGCACACCAGTGCTTTTAAAACTTATGAACCTACGTTGTTTTATTCATTCCTCTTGATTTTATATGCACCCAATTTCAGGTGGTTTCATTTGCCGCAAGTGCCAAAATATCAAAACATGCTGGTTTTAGCATTTAGTTCAGCTTAATTCTAACTAGAGTTTATGTGCACGTTCTAGAGTATGAAATGACATTTTACACCTATTGTTATCTAAACACGTGTCCCATGCAGCTCTAAGTCATATCACTGACAAGCTGTCATCCCTCCTACAGAACACGCAGAATTACTTTTTTCTTTAGGAAAATCCCTAGAAGAAATGTAAGTCACTCCATACTGGCAAGGAAAGGTGAGCAGTCCCCAAGTGCACCCAAAGCACGTGGGAGCAACAGGCAGAGCATGCACATGTACGTACAGTGCACATAACCTCACCTGTGGTGAACGTCAAGTTCTCGGTCAGACTGGATACCTTTTCCTGGGCAGCTTCTTCTTCAGGCTGCTCTCCAGCACCAATAATCTCCACCATGTGCCAGTGCACCCAGTAAGTCCGGCCTGTAGATTGCCACAAGACCTGTGGGTGAAACAGCCATGTGATCAGACCTGCCACTTCCCCAATGCCCACGTTCTATGAATAGAGAAGGGAATACGCCCACCACCATCTCACCCTGTATAAACGTGGACACACTCTGTGGTATCCAGGACACACACTGTGGCTTAGTCAATATTGATATTGGAACTTTTGCCTTTCCTGATTTTAAACAGGCAAACTTAATACTGCATTAACAAGTTCTTTTGGGTCTGTTTCCTAGGTTCTTTTTTAAAAACAGCATCAGGAACTACTTACGTCAGTTCTACCAGCTTTGCTTGCGCTGCTTGGAAACTCCTTGCTCGTGATTTATTCAGGGTACGTCTACACTGCAACTGAGAATGAGCTTCCCAGCACAGGTCAACAGACTCACGCCAGCTCTGCTCAAGCCAGGACACCACAAACAGCAGCATAGCCAGGGATAGCGGGGCAGCAACTCAGTGCAAAGCCACCCAGCCTCCTAGACACATTCACGGACAGCTAGCCTAAGCCACTGCCCATGCAACCTTGCTATGTGTGTGCTAGCTACAGCAGGGGCCGTGCATGTGTCTACCAGTGCCAGGAAGCCTGCTCTCAGCTGCAGCGTAGACACAGCCTCAGCTTATAGAATTTAAAAGCTGCTCTCCTACTAGATATGTGTGTGTGTGAGTGAGTGTGAGAGAGAGAGAGAGAGAGAAACGCGAGCGCACACACCTAATTCTAAGTGCACAGCTAGGGCCATTGTCTGCTGTACATGCTCTGCAGACAGTCTCCAGCTTGTCCCATCGTAGCAGACTCAAAAACAACTTCTTTCAAGCCAAGCGAAGGCCTTAGCTCTCAACAGAGACCGGTACCCGGCCAAGTTTTCAAGCACAGGACAGTGCTTTGACAAAGCTGGCATCATGTCTACAAGTCTGAACACGGTTCTGAAAGGACAGTGCCTTCTTCACACTTACAATTTCAGCCCTTCTAGGCCACAGACTTTTAAAAACCCTTATGAAGAAAGATAACAAAAGGAGGATGAGTCAGAGTCTAGGAACTTCTTAAAGACCTTGGGGGGGGGGAACCCTTCACAAATAACATCTGACAAAGCACAGGCCTGGGCCCACAAGTACAGATTTTCACGATCAGCTGAAAGCAGAGGGAGAACTCCTAGATCACTAGAGCTGCCCTGTCCTCCAGGCTGGAGGTCAGTGAGATGATTGGTGTGCCAGCAATCCTCCAGTTTTAACTTAAGGACCGAGAGTGTGTTATACTAGTGTGGACAGGAGAAGTGGGCAGGTGCAATGGGATGATAGATTTTTATGCAGAGTAAAGGGCCTGGAAGAAAAAGGGGACCTCCGGTGACAGAATTTTGTTGTGGAGGATGGAAACTGAACGGCTGGTGGATAAAGACGGGCGCCGAGCAGGGAGGAGCAAGTCCATGCGGTGAAAGTGCCACGCTTGGCAAATGAGGGCTCTGCTGTAGGCAGTATACAGTGACTGATCAAGTGAGGCCAGGCCACGGAACAGAGAAGTGAGGGTGTCAAGAAGGAAGGAGAAACGGCAAGGGAGGGACTGTTTGTTAAAGCGGCCGTTACGGCTGGCAGGGCCTTCTCCGAGCGCTCAGACTCTGGAATTTGCTTCCCGCCTTGATCCAAAATAGCTCAGATTTGGTGACTTCCTGGTCACGTTACTAAGACCCCTGTTTGACACGGCTTTTAGAGAGGACAGAGGACATGCGTCCCGCAGCAATTAGGGGATGGAAGTAAGTTTCTGTAGGCTCTGGCTGGCTGAGCTCCTGGGGGAATGCTGCTGGATTTCACTCTATTGTATAACTAATGAGGTAGGGTGCCTAGAGCCTTGCAGACATCTTTTTTTACAGTTTCAACTCTAAATAAATCAGGATGCACCCAGCCATCAACTGCACAGCAGACATCTTATCTGGACACTGCGGCACACTCTCCAACCAGCTGGTCTCACCAGTGACAGGAAGAACGGGACAGAGCCATTGCCATTACCAGGAATTTTTATACCGTCGCCAGGCCAGATGAGCGGCTCCCCGGCTCTGGGCTCCCAAAGCCAGCTTCTCAGGCTCAAGTGTGGCACGGCTCGGTGCACCAAGACTGATCATGCCTGGGGCAGCAGGACAGCTCACAGCACATCTGTGGAGGATGCTGTACACATGCCGGATAGTTGCTCTTTTCATGGGGGGGTCTGGAGGACTGGACTCTGCTGATTCAGAGGCCGCTGACTGGGTCAGGATGGTTTTTAAATCTAGCCTTCCTTGTCTTGGCCACACGCAATGGCTCGCTCTCTATCTCAAGGAAGGAGATGGTTTCAGTGAAGCTGACCGGGAGGGTTGTGAGGGCGGCGGAGGCAGCCAAGGAAGATAGCGTAATGGGCTAGGCAAAGCAGAGTGCTGGTCTGGGGAAGGCCAGAGCTCTGGAGGAAGTTGGGCACTGATGGAGGAGGGAAGAGAACGTCCATGGTGGCCCCATGTTTTAAGCACGGGAAAAGAAAGCAGAGAGGATGGAGTAGGGTCAAGTGGGTCACAGCACAGGATCACAGAGAGGAGCTGTGGCCACATCTGGACAGGATTCTAAAGCCCCCTCTGGGACGCTGGCAGACCAGGTGCCAGCTCGCGCCAAGGCCTCACTGAACACTGACAAATACAGAGCTGGAAACCGGTCTGGCTCACCTGCGGGTTGGTATAGCTACAATAGATATCAGAGTTACAGGAATGTGATTAGACTTTATGGAATGCTTGTAGGATGAATTTTACTATCTGTATCTCATGCTATAAGGCAATACATCAGTGTTTGCTCTGTAACTGTAAAATGTTTGTTCTGAAACGCCGTAACTCACTAAACAAGAAAAAACATCACCTAGTTCAAAACGCTGGATTCCTACAGCAGGTGGTACCTTCTGCCCAGCAGAAAGGACTACTGAATCCAACTGGGCCGTTGTGGAACAAAGACTTTGTCCATTGCTCCCCACACACACCCATGAAGAGGTTACGTTCAGAAGCACTCATCCCATCAGGTTGGACTCTAGGGACGTGGCGATAAAAACCCCTGACCAGAAGGAACTGGGGTCCTTTTGTGCTGTCTGGACTCTAAGGGGCAAAGATTTCTAAGCATAAACAAGAGATCCCCACGCTGCTTGGCCTGGGTCAGCCCTAAAGGAGACACACAGCTGCTTATTATAGAAGACGAAAGTACCTACTTAAATCTAAGACTGCAACTCATTGTTGCGCATGTTTCCTGTTTTAACCTTGTAAATAACCCTCATTTCTCTTCTGACTTACTACATCTTTAGACCAGGTCTATACTACAGACCTGTACCAGTCTAATTACGTCACTCAGGGGTGTGAAAACTCCACCCCTTGAGCGACTTAGTAACACCAGCTTAACCCCCCGTGTAGACAGCGTGATGTCGATAGGAGGGTTTCTCCCGTTGACACAGCTACCACCTCTCGCAGAGGTGGATTAACGACACCGACGGGAGACGCTCTCCCATTGGTGTAGAAGCGTCTTCACTTAAGCACTACTGTGGCACAGCTGTGCCAGTGCAGCATTTTAAGTGCAGACCTGCCCTAAGTTAGTTTATTGGCTACAGGCCCGGTCTTTGGTTTGAAATCTGAGTACAGCTGACCTGGGGTAAGTGACTGGTCCTTGGGGACTGGGAGTGACCTGAATATTGTTGTGATTATTGGTGTAAAGTGACTATCACAGAGGCAAGCTTGCCTGGGTGGCGAGATAGATCAGAATGCCCCAGGGGACTGTCTGTGACTCCATGGTAAGGCTGTTAGAGGACCTGCGAAGTTTACACTTGTTACTTGGTTGGTGAAATCTAATTACACAACTCACAACCAGTTTGGGGTTTGTGCCCTGAGGTTGCGATTCTCACTCGTGAGCCACTCCAGAGAGCATGACACCATCGACCATGGCTTTTGGTTCCTAAACACAGTGGAAAGCACGTTTAAGCACTTCTCGCTAACTCTGTTTGGCTGCAGACACAACATGCTTTGCAACACATTCTAGTCTACACTGGGACCTAAGCCAGAACACCCACCGGAACAGGGCTAGGCAAATCAAGTGAACTCTTGCTAACTGGAACCACATCCAAACACCGTTCCTAAGTATGGTCCAAGGCCAAGTGAGGACGTGGCCTCAGAGAGGGAAACCACTGCGGAACGGAATGGGGAAAGGGAGCGTGAGGAGTGGTCACAGAATACTGATTACAAGTGCAGTCTGGGACAGGGAGGGCTAGACTGTAAACGCAATACTGGGTGTGAGGTAATATGGTCTGCCCAGCTGACAGGTGGGTGTACAATGCTACAGCACAAGACGGACACATGAAATGTTCAAACAAACCCCAGAAGGCAAGCAGAGCAATGAACGTCATGAATAAGCACGACCCACGGGGCAGCCGTCGCACAGGGCGGAGAGAGCTGACCCATCTATGGTGGGGAAAGGGAGAGTCTGGTAGGGAGCGTGGCCAGGAGCTCCATGGAGAAGCATGGAACGGAAGTGGGTGTGGTCAGGGCTCAAAGTTCCCCAACACCCACTGGCCCAGGTGAAAATCCTCTGCACCCCCAGCCCTGCAGTCTGAAGGAACAAGCGTTAGCTGCTGGCTATGCTGTACCCTATTTAACAGGGGTACAGTCTGGTCAATCTCCCGACAGATCACAGCCATGCAGGACCCAGTCTCCTTGCAACTCCCAGCTCTCTCTGAAACCTGCACTTCCCCCAACATTGCAGTCACACCTTCCGTCCCCACTCCCTGAGCCCGGCTTCCCCCGCTAAGGAGCGGGGCGAGGGCGCCAGCCTTCCTCTCCCAACACCCCCCACCCCGCTTCAAACGGCAGAGAATGAGTGAGACCAACACTGCATCTGACTTTGTTCTCCTCTCCCTCCATGGTGCCGTCATCTACTGCCCACGGGAACGTTTCCGCCACCTTTCTTTCTGGCCTGGACTCCTAGCGCCTCCTCTTCTGCGCGCCACAATCCCACCCGTCTGACCTCTAGCCACCCACCTCCCTGACCATAGCCTAGAAGCAGCTCTCCCACCCACCAAAATGGGCACCAGCCTGATCTGCTCCCCTCGGGTCCTTCCCTCACTGAGGCCCCTGTGCCTGGCCAGTGTCTCAGCTCCAACACAGCCTGCTGCGCTCTCTACTTGCCTCGCTACCCAGCGGCCTCTGACTTCCCCCAGCAGTGCCAGGACTTCTCTGCTCTCCGCCCTCTCCTCGGCTCTCCAGGGAGGGTCACTGACTCTCCACACTCACCCAGCTCAAAGATCCCCAGCCCCACCATCCACTTCCTCAACTCCTGCTGCTGCACAGTGGAGGGCCTCTAGCACATGTCCCAGCCCAAGGAGGACTTGCTCCGCTGCAAATCCCCTCTCCTTCTATGGCTCTCACGGCCCAGCCACCTTCAGCTCCCTCCTTAATCCCTCCCTCACATCCCCCTCCTCCCGGGATCCTCCTAACTTCTGCAGGAAGAAAACTCGCAAGATCCAAGTGGAACTCCATCCCTCTGCCGCCCAGTCCCCACTTCCTTTCCCCCTCTGCCTCTCACCACCACCCCCTCTCATGTCCCCAATCACTGAACCTGAGAGCTCATCTTCTCTCTTCCTGCAGCTCCTCTACCCCGCCCTTGTGACCCTATCCCACCCTGATCCCCCTCACGGCCAGCTCATTCCCCTCCCAGGACAAGCATGCTTTAGTCTCTCCCACCTTAAAAAAAACACCCTTGACCTCCTTTACCTCAACCACTATCTCCCTCAGGGCATCAGCACATAAACTGAATTTACTAACAAATTAAGTGATCCCTCAATTCTAGGAAGATCTCTACCACGGAATTATATATGGGTCCTGAGATGACTCGAGAGTCTGATCCTGGACCCGCAAATCCACCCGCAGTAGGTACAGACATTTCGTGGCAGGCCAGTTGCCTGCTGGGAGATGTTGAGATGAGTTCCTGTCTGCATCCTGTAAAACTTGCCCATACCGGTATTGCCCTGGCCTCTTCTTTTGTCATTCAGTGTTGCACGCATTCTAAAACAATATGCATTTCCTCACCTTTTGGGGGCAAAGCCAGACTTTGAGGCACCTGCTCCCCTACTTGGTGTAAACTTTGCTTGTGCCAATCAGAAACGAACACAAACAGGTTTTGGGCCCCGTCCCCTATGACACTTCTATGATGTCATAGTTGGTACTTTATGGGCTGCCTGCCATGTGCAGGCAGGGAGAGGAGAAAGAAAAACGAATCCTCTGTATCCTGTGTACACCCGTAACCGAGCCTGATCACCTCGAAGCCTCTCTCTCAGCTCACGTGTTTCAAACAGAGTTTCTACGTTTGCCGGTCGTTATGCGTTGGTTTGTATTTGTAAGTATCAGTTATTACTAATTGCTGCATCTTTGTTTATAAATATTGTTAGTAGATATTTTAGTCATTGTGTGTTTTAAGTTTCATTAACTCTATTAGCTAATCAAACGCTGCTCCCTTACCCCTTGTAATTATCCCCAATAAAACTTTAAATTGATTGTGTGTGTGTGTGTGTGTGTGTGTGGTTTGCATCGTGACCCATACTCTCCTTGCATCCCTTACCAATATAGTCTATTGCCACGTGCAGCCTGGTAAATAACAGGCCTGCATTTTCTTTCGCCCCTGCGTGCCCGTGGCAATCCACAGGAGAAAGTTCTTTCTTTTTTTTCCCTCCTTCTCTCTCTTTTCAGCTTCGAGGGCAAGGCGCTTCTCCTCGAAGCGGGCCACTGCCTGATGGAGGAAATGGCACCATTGGGATCGGTTAGTGGCTTGTTACTCCCAGCTTGTGATGTCCACATCAGTTTTCTTAAGATCAGCTTTCAGCACGTCTTTGTAGCGTTTCCTCTGACCACCGCGGGATCTCTGGCCATGGGTGAGCTGAGAGTAGAGGGCTTGTTTTGGGAGGCGAGAGTCTGGCATCTTGCACACAATGTCCGGCCCAGCGAAGTCGGTGCATGAGGATCACTGCTTCCATGCTGGTGACATTGGCTTCAACGAGGATGCTGGTGTTAGTGCGGCGATCTTCCCACTTGACACGAAGGATCTTCCGGAGGCATCGTTGGTGGTACCTCTCCAAGCTCTTGAGGTGCTGTTGACAGGTCACCCAGGTTTTGCATCCATAGCGGAGTGTAGGAACAACAATTGTCTTCTAGACCTGGATCTTGGTGTCCTGCTGTAGGTCACGGTCCATGAAAACGCATTGGAAAAATTTCCCAAAGGAAGCACTTGTGCGCTGGATCTCACTGTCGATTTTTGAGTTTTGAGAAAGTTGGCTACCGAGATAGCAAAAGTGCTCAACTGCCTCCAAAGTCTGACTCTCGATGGTGATTTGTGGTGGGTCATGTGCAAGGCCTAAGGCAAGCTGATGGAGCACTTTAGTCTTCCCAATAGTGAGTGCAAGTCCTAGGCTTTGGTAAGCTTGTGCAAGAAAATCCAGTATAGACTGAAGGTCATTCTCAGTGTGCGTGAGGACGACACAGTCATCAGCATACTGAAGATCAGTAATGGACGCCCTGAAGACTTTAGACTTTGAGTGGAGACATCGAAGATTAAAGACCCTCCCATCCATTCTATATTGAATGTCAGCTCCATTGGGGAGGTGGTCTTTAACGAGGACCAACATGATTGTTAAATAGATGGAGAACAGGGTTGGGACAATAACGCAACCTTGCTTAACCCCAGTTTTGATGACAAAAGGTTCCATCTCAAGGCCATTTCAGAGAATCGTGGCAGTCATTTGATCATGGAGAACCCTTACAACCTTAATAAATTTTGGAGGGCAGCTAAATCTGGCCAGCACCTTTCACAGGGTTTCACAATTGACAGAGTCAAAGGCCTTTGTCAAATCGATGAAAGCCATGTACAGGTTCTGACTTTGCTCTCGAGACTTTTCCTGGATTTGGCGGGCAACACAGATCATGTCAGTTGTCCCACAGGATGGTCTAAAACCACACTGAGATTCCGGCAATATTTCCTCAGCAAGGGGAAGTAATGGGTTAAAGAGGATACAGGCAAGAATTTTCCCTGCTGTAGATAGCAAGACAATGCCTCGATAGTTTCCACACTCCGACTTATCTCCTTTCTTAAAGATTGTAACAATGTTAGCGCTTCTCAAGTCTTCTGGAATCTTCTCATTATACCAGATATGAAGAAAAAGTTTGCGGAGCTTCCCTACCAATTCTTCACCTCCAAACTTGTAGACTTCAGGCCCTGCTGCCTTGTTGTTCTTAGTTCGCATAATGGCTCGTGTTACTTCTTCTGGGGGGTGGGGGGATGGATCAGCAAGAGATTCTCTTTCATGTCGTTGAGGTCTAGATTCAATAGTGGCATCAGAGACAGTTGACTCATGGTTCAGGACTAACTCAAAATGCTTCTTCCATCTGGCTTTGATGGCTTCGCTCGCCTTAAAATACGTTGATCCGTCTTGGCCTCGGAGTGGTGTGGGTGGAGCATGGACCATAAATGGCCCTTATTGCCTGAAAAAAACTCCTCATGTCATGTTTATCAGTGTAAAGCTCAATCTCCTTGGCCTTTTCTCGCCACCACTTATTTTTGATGACACAGATTTTCCTTAGGGCTTCAGCCTTGAGTTGCTTGAATGACTCTTTCTTCTGCTGGCGCGATATGTCGTTTTGCCACATGCGGTGAGCTCTTCTCTTCTCGTCAAGCAGGCCCTGAATCTCAGCATCGTTCTCATCGAACCAACCTTGGTGATGGCGGGTGACATAGCCAATGGACTCAGCACATGCTGAGAGAATGGCAGCCTTGAATCTCAGAAATACTCATCATCATCATCTGCTGTAGGCATAGCGGCAAACTTCTCTTGGAAACACTGCTTAAGTTTCTCCCGAGTCAGGTGGGCTCTGTCTGCAGGTCTGACCTTGCACCAAGCACATGCCACTCTGCACACGCATAGTGCGAAGGGAGCCCCCCAGACCGGACTCTCACTTGCAGCTGGCTCTCCTAAATGGGAAGCGTGTGGATGAAAAACCTGTTCACCCTCGGCCAGGGGAGCACAGCCTGTTTGTGGATCAAAGGAAGCCAGCTACAGAGAGTCCAAGCCAAACACCTGGGACCAGAGCTCTCAGGGGCAGGGCCGTTTTACCAGGAAGGATGGGAAGCAATGCCACTTGCA
>NW_020711567.1:0-1643 GCF_002925995.2 Terrapene triunguis | reverse complement strand
CGTAAAAATTTCCATAAGTGTTACTTTATCCAATTTTTGTTTATGCATGTTGCTCTCAAAAAAGGTTAACAGAGAAAAGGCTAAAGTAAAAATAGGTTTAAAAAAGGCATTTTCAAAGGTTACATAAAAACACATGTAAAGAAAGTTACCTGGGGCACAGATAGGGACAGCTGTGGATATGTAGAGAATTTATAATGAAGTGTGCTGATCCCAATATCTGCTTTTGGGAGGGGAAAAAATTTAGACAGAAAATAAGTTGCATGTTTAACATCTGAACAGTCACTGCAAAAATCCAAGTGCTACAGTCCTATTACACACGCTTTTCCATTGAGGCACGAGACTGACAAACACAGCAATATAGTCAATATAACATTAACTACTGCTCCTTTGAAATGTGCTACTAGAGATTATAGGAGGACTAAAGTTAATTTGGAACAGAACACTTCAAACAGGTTGCATTCTTGTCACTTATCTCAACAAAAGTACGTAGAGAAGCAGCTACATTGTAGTGTTTATGCAACACACACATGGTTTACACTGAGGAAAGGTTGCCTGAAAGTTCTACAGTTACCCCTTTTGTTTTGACGACTTGCATGCTGAAGGTCAATAAGTAGCCTAATTAAATGTCCAAGAGTAACTTTGTGGCTCCATGACAGCCCGCAAATTAGAGTCTATGGAAAAAGCATCATGATGCTGATAGACAGCAAGCATGAGTCGCTAGTGGCTGAAAGAGACTACTGTGAAAAAACAATGCCAATAGAGTACATATCCAGCAAGCAAGCCAGCCCTATTTTTTCCTTGAACTTTCTACATTTTGTAACAATAAAACTTAATAAAAAAAAGCCACCATACACAATTGCAATGACTTTACTATGAGAACCTAAACAACCCCATACTTCAGGGAGTTACAAATCCTGATCCAAATTTTGGACCTTGATCCCATCTCTAATTTTTAGTTCAATCTCCAGTGCCAAAATTGAAGCCTCTACGTGGAACCCTGATGTGAAGAACAACCAGAATATATTCAAACCACATGGGGTGAGGGAATCCCCCCAAACAGCAGCTGAAATATTAGCGTCATCCATTTGTGAGGGAGATTCCCTCATTCTGAGATTAGTTTTGGATTTATAAGGAGCAACAGTCTGAAGGAGAAAGATTTAAAAAAGTGAAATTTGAAGTGTCTCATTGAAAATCTTTGCAAAAATCCTTTTAAGAAAGGTGATGGGTTTTTAATGTTTTATTGAAGCATCCAATGTAAACCCTGAAAAGATAACATTTTCCTAGAATACCTTCTCACTTTCAGTGAAGGAAAACTTGGCAGCCCTGTGGTTTATTGGCTGGGTTCGGTGCAGCACATAAAGGAACCTCCTTTCAAATTACCCCAACTTGGGGTCCCTGCAAATCAGGTGGAAAAGGTAACCCTGCCAAGTCGGATTCCCTGCAGGAGGCAGCGATCCTCTCCCAGGGATCAGATAAGGCAGGATTCACATTCAGGGGTGCGTGTCAGTAAAGTTAAACCTCCTCTTTCTGCACGTGCACGCAGGGGGTGAAGATTTCCCCCCACCCCCACCCCATGCAAAACACACACACACCCCAGCAGCATAGCAAACCTCCCCCAATTCTCATGCTCCCAGACGAGGCCA
>NW_020711566.1:0-1640 GCF_002925995.2 Terrapene triunguis | reverse complement strand
CGTAAAAATTTCCATAAGTGTTACTTTATCCAATTTTTGTTTATGCAAGTTGCTCTCAAAAAAGGTTAACAGAGAAAAGGCTAAAGTAAAAATAGGTTTAAAAAGGCATTTTCAAAGGTTACATAAAAACACATGTAAAGAAAGTTACCTGGGGCACAGATAGGGACAGCTGTGGATATGTAGAGAATTTATAATGAAGTGTGCTGATCCCAATATCTGCTTTTGGGAGGGAAAAAAATTTAGACAAAATAAGTTGCATGTTTAACATCTGAACAGTCACTGCAAAAATCCAAGTGCTACAGTCCTATTACACACGCTTTTCCATTGAGGCACGAGACTGACAAACACAGCAATATAGTCAATATAACATTAACTACTGCTCCTTTGAAATGTGCTACTAGAGATTATAGGAGGACTAAAGTTAATTTGGAACAGAACACTTCAAACAGGTTGCATTCTTGTCACTTATCTCAACAAAAGTACGTAGAGAAGCAGCTACATTGTAGTGTTTATGCAACACACACACGGTTTACACTGAGGAAAGGTTGCCTGAAAGTTCTACAGTTACCCCTTTTGTTTTGACAACTTGCATGCTGAAGGTCAATAAGTAGCCTAATTAAATGTCCAAGAGTAACTTTGTGGCTCCATGACAGCCCGCAAATTAGAGTCTATGGAAAAAGCATCATGATGCTGATAGACAGCAAGCATGAGTCGCTAGTGGCTGAAAGAGACAACTGTGAAAAAACAATGCCAATAGAGTACATATCCAGCAAGCAAGCCAGCCCTATTTTTTCCTTGAACTTTCTACATTTTGTAACAATAAAACTTATTAAAAAAAGCCACCATACACAATTGCAATGACTTTACTATGAGAACCCAAACAACCCCATACTTCAGGGAGTTACAAATCCTGATCCAAATTTTGGACCTTGAGCCCATCTCTAATTTTTAGTTCAATCTCCAGTGCCAAAATTGAAGCCTCTACGTGGAACCCTGATGTGAAGAACAACCAGAATATATTCAAACCACATGGGGTGAGGGAATCCCCCCAAACAGCAGCTGAAATATTAGCGTCATCCAGTTGTGAGGGAGATTCCCTCATTCTGAGATTAGTTTTGGATTTATAAGGAGCAACAGTCTGAAGGAGAAAGATTTAAAAAAGTGAAATTTGAAGTGTCTCATTGAAAATCTTTGCAAAAATCCTTTTAAGAAAGGTGATGGATTTTTAATGTTTTATTGAAGCATCCAATGTAAACCCTGAAAAGATAACATTTTCCTATAATACCTTCTCACTTTCAGTGAAGGAAAACTTGGCAGCCCTGTGGTTTACTGGCTGGGTTCGGTGCAGCACATAAAGGAACCTCCTTTCAAATTACCCCAACTTGGGGTCCCTGCAATTCAGGTAGAAAAGGTAACCCTGCCAAGTCGGATTCCCTGCAGGAGGCAGCAATCCTCTCCCAGGGATCAGATAAGGAAGGATTCACATTCAGGGGTGCGTGTCAGTAAAGTTAAACCTCCTCTTTCTGCACGTGCACGCAGGGGGTGAAGATTTCCCCCACCCCCACCCCATGCAAAACACACACATACACCCCGGCAGCATAGCAAACCTCCCCCAATTCTCATGCTCCCAGACGAGGCCA
>NW_020711565.1:0-5947 GCF_002925995.2 Terrapene triunguis | reverse complement strand
TCTCTGGCCAGGAGGGATTTTATAGTACTGTACACAGGAGAGCTGTTTCCCTTCCCTTTATAGTTATGACACGCCCCCCAAATCACAGATAGTGTTGGACATTCGGTTCCACACTGGCTGTGATTTCTTCCTGGAGTTCTAGGAGAAAACAGAGTTAATAAGACACATGTACCTTTAGACATACTACTGATTATATAAAAACTAACAATATGTTTCATTCCAAGAACAATTGTTAACCAGTTAACTCTGGGAAACTTTCCCGGGAGAGTGCATCAGCCACTTTGTTAGAAGCTCCCGAAATGTGTTGTATTTCAAAATCAAAATCTTGGAGAGCTAAACTCCACCGAAGAAGTTTTTTGTTATTTCCCTTGGCGGTATGAAGCCACTGTAGCGCAGCATGGTCTGTTTGTAGTTGGAAACGCCGTCCCCAAACATATGGGCGTAGCTTTTCCAGCGCGTACACAATGGCGTAGCATTCCTTTTCGCTGATTGACCAGTGGCTTTCCCTCTCTGACAGTTTCTTGCTGAGAAACACGACAGGATGGAATTCTTGATCCGGTCCTTCCTGCATTAAAACTGCTCCCACGCCTCGCTCGGACGCATCTGTGGTTACTAGGAACGGTTTGTCAAAGTCTGGGGCCCTTAGCACAGGGTCAGACATGAGTGTTGCCTTAAGCTGGTTAAAGGCCTTTTGACACTCATCAGTCCACTGAACTGCATTTGGCTGTTTCTTTCTGGTTAGGTCTGTCAGCGGGGCGGCGATTTGGCTGTAGTGTGGTACAAATCGCCTATAATATCCGGCCAAGCCTAAGAAGGATTGGACCTGTTTCTTTGACTTTGGAACCGGCCACTTTTCGATAGCATCCACTTTGGCCTGTAGGGGATTTATAGTTCCTTGACCCACTTGGTGCCCCAGGTAAGTCACCCTGTTTTGGCCTATTTGACACTTTTTAGCCTTAACAGTTAGTCCTGCCTGCCGGATGCGCTTGAAGACTTTTTCCGGGTGCTCCAGGTGTTCTGTCCATGAATCAGAAAAAATGGCCACATCATCGAGGTAGGCAACTGCAGATTCTCCCAATCCCGCTAGGAGACCATCTTCAAGTCTTTGGAAGGTGGCGGGTGCATTTCGCAACCCGAAAGGGAGTACATTGAATTCATATACCCCTGCCTGGGTGACGAAGGCTGACCTTTCCTTAGCGGGTTCATCTAGTGGTACTTGCCAGTACCCCTTGGTTAAGTCTAAAGTAGAGATGAATTGGGCATGTCCCAATTTCTCCAATAGCTCATCTGTGCGTGGCATTGGATAGTTGTCAGGATGAGTTACAGCATTTAGCTTACGGTAGTCCACGCAAAAGCGTATTTCCCCATCTGGTTTGGGAACTAGAACCACTGGAGATGCCCATGCACTGGTAGAGGGGTGGATTATACCCATCTGTAGCATGTCCTGGATCTCCCTTTGTATAGCAGCTTGGGCATGAGGTGACTCCCGGTAGGGTGGGGTTCTAATTGGGTGAGCATTACCTGTGTCAATGGAGTGGTATGCCCGTTCAGTCCATCCTGGAGTGGCTGAGAAAATCGGTGCAAAGCTTGTGCACAGCTCCTTGATCTGCTGTCGCTGCAGACGTCCCAGGGTCGTGGAGAGGTTCACCTCTTCCACGCCACCATTCCTTTTTCCTTCGTCGTAGACATCTTCAGGCCACTCCACGTCATCTGTTTCCTGGGCTGTAAACTGGCAAACGTTTAATTCTCTGGAATAAAAGGGCTTAAGAGAATTAACATGGTATACCTTAGGCTTTATGTTGGAGGTGGGGGAGGCTATGAGATAGTTAACAGCTCCTAGGCGCTCCTGGACCATGAATGGTCCTTCCCACGATGCTTCCATTTTATGGGCCTGGAGCACCTTTAAGACCATGACTTGGTCTCCTACTTTGAAGGACCGTTCTCTGGAATGTTTATCATACCAGGCCTTTTGCTCTTCCTGAGCATCCTTTACGTTTTCTTTAGCAAGGGCTAAAGAGTGTCGGAGGGTGCTTTGTAGGTTGCTTACAAAGTCTAGAATGTTAGTTCCTGGAGAAGGCGTAAACCCCTCCCATTGCTGCTTCACCAACTGTAATGGTCCCTTAACCTCGCGGCCATACACAAGTTCAAATGGTGAAAACCCTAAACTGGGATGCGGTACAGCCCTGTAGGCAAAAAGCAACTGCTGCAACACTAGGTCCCAATCATTGGAGTGTTCATTTACGAATTTACGTATCATGGCCCCCAAAGTTCCATTAAACCTCTCCACCAGACCATTGGTTTGATGGTGATGAGGGGTGGCAACCAAGTGATTCACCCCATGAGCTTTCCACAGGTTTTTCATGGTCCCTGCCAGGAAATTAGTTCCCGAATCTGTAAGGATGTTGGAGGGCCACCCTACCCTGGCAAAAATGTCTGCTAATGCCTGGCACACACTTGTAGCCCTGGTGTTGCTTAAGGGTACAGCTTCCGGCCATCGGGTAGCAAAATCCATGAAAGTCAGTACGTACTGCTTTCCTCTGGGTGTCTTCTTTGGGAAAGGACCCAGAATATCCACAGCTACTCGCTGAAATGGGACCTCAATTATGGGTAGTGGCTGGAGAGGGGCTTTAACCTGGTCTTGGGGCTTTCCCACTCGTTGGCACACCTCACAAGACCGGACATAATTAGCAACGTCCTTGCCCATTCCCTCCCAGTGGAAGGACTTCCCCAACCGGTCTTTGGTTCTGTTCACCCCAGAATGGCCACTGGGATGATCATGGGCTAAGCTCAAGAGCTTTACCCAATACTTAGTGGGAACTACCAACTGTCTTTGAGGATGCCAATCTTCCTGGTGCCCACCAGAAAGAGTCTCCTTGTATAAAAGTCCTTGTTCTACAACAAACCGGGATCGGTTAGAAGAGCTGAGAGGCGGTGGGGTGCTCCGTGCCGCCGCCCAAGCTTTCTGAAGGCTGTCATCTGCTTCCTGCTCGGCCTGGAACTGTTCCCTTGATGCTGGAGACATCAGTTCCTCCTTGGACTGTGGACTGGGGCTTGGTCCCTCTGGAAGCGATGCAGGTGCTGGGGCTGTTTCCATTGACTGTGAACCACTGTCCACTGGTGCACTATGTGGTATTTCAGGCTCTGGCTGAGCCTCTTGGGTAGGGTTATGTGCTGCTTCCACCAGTTCAGGCTCGCTGGTGCCCTCTGGCATTGGAGTTGTAGACGGGTTTGCAAGCGCTGGACTCAGTGCTGGCAATGGTTCTGGTGCTGGTTGTGTTGCCAGTTCCGGTTCTGGGACTGGCTTTGGCTGGGTCTCTGGGATTGGATCCACTACGGCTGTTGCAGTCGTTGGCAGGGGATCCGGTTCCACCACCTTTGTTTGGGTCTCCGGTAACACAGACAGGGCCCTGGTGGACGGCTCAGGAACAGGGATGGGGGTGAAAGCTTGCTTAGCCTGGCTGCGGGTGACTATTCCCACCCTCTTGGCTAGCTTTACATGGTTGGCCAAGTCTTCCCCCAGTAGCATGGGAATGGGATAATTGTCATAGACTGCAAAAGTCCACATTCCTGACCAGCCCTTGTACTGGACATGCAACTTGGCTGTAGACAAGGTTACAGACTGTGACACGAAGGGTTGAATGGTCACTGAAGCCTCCGGGTTGATGAGTTTGGGGTCCACTAGGGATTGGTGGATAGTTGACACTTGTGCCCCAGTGTCCCTCCAAGCGATAACCTTCTTTCCGCCCACTCTCAAGGTTTCCCTTCGCTCTGAGGGTATGAGAGAGGCATCTGGGTCTGGGGATCTTTGGTGTGATTGGGGTGTAATGAACTGTAATTGGTTGGGGTTCTTGGGGCAGTGAGCCTTTATGTGCCCCAGTTCATTACATTTAAAACATCGCCCTGCTAAGGTATCACCGGGGCAATGTTGGTTGATGGAGACTGGTGTGGTGGGGTGAGAAGGCGTCTCTGGTTTCCCTTGGGATGTGGGTGGGGCCTTGGGTTGTCCCCGGTGATAAGGTTTTGTTTCGGCTTGCCCCTTCTGATATTCGCTCCAACTGCTACTAGCTTTTTTCTTTTCTGTCACCTCCACCCATTTGGCTCCAATCTCCCCCGCCTCGGTTACAGTTTTGGGCTTCCCATCTAGGATGTATCGTTCTATTTCCTCAGGAACACCCTCTAAAAACTGCTCCATTTGCATTAGGAAGGGCAACTCTTCCGTAGATTTAACATTTGCTCCTGATATCCAGGCATCCCAATTTTTCCCAATGTGGTAGGCATGTTGGGTAAATGACACATCGGGTTTCCACCTTAGGGCTCTGAACCGCTGACAGGCATGCTCAGGTGTTAGCCCCATTCTGATTCTGGCCTTGTTTTTAAAAAGTTCATAACTGTTCATGTGTTCCTTAGGCATTTCAGCCGCCACCTCTGCTAAGGGTCCACTGAGCTGTGGCCTCAGCTCTACATGTACTGGTTTGGAGTGATGCTGTATCCAAGGCAGGCCCTTTCAAAATTTTCTAAGAAGGCCTCAGTATCATCGCCTGCCTTGTAGGTGGGGAATTTTCTGGGATGGGAAGTGGTACCTGGAGAGGGGTTGTTAGGATGGGCTGTTGTATCCGCCCTAGCCCTTGTTACTTCCAGTTCATGCTTCCTTTCTTTTTCTCTCGCCTCCTCTTTGGCATTTTCCAGCTCCATTTCTCTCTTGTGGGCCTCCTCTTTGGCTTTCTCTTCTCTTTCATGGGCCTCCTCTTTGGCTTTTTCTTCTCTTTCTTTCTGCTCCCTAGCCCTCTCATCAGCTTCTTTCTCGAGTTTTTTAATTTGAAGCAGTCTCTGATGTTTTCTTTCATTTTCTTCTGCTTCTAGTATGGCCAGTTCTATTTTGTTAGCTACTTCTTTGGTAGTCATTTTTCTGTTTTCTTGTGCTGGGTCACACCCCTCTGCAGTTGACTGAAACTGGGATGCACTTAGCTCAGGCTACTGCTGAGTGCTGCTGAATTAACAGAGACTTTCTAACTAGCTACTTCCGAGGATGTAAAAAGAAAAAAAAAACAATTCAGCTTGTAAATTCCCTTTACCAGTCAAAGTTTGCTCATTAATTGAACCCTTCTCTTAACAAAGGCTCTTGTTAAAAAAACGTAACACCTCTGCCTTCAGGCAAGGAGAGATAAGATATGCATCTACCTTCAGCTCTGCTTTCCAAGCAGCTAGAAGGAAAAAAAAAAATCTTACTGGCTTTTGGGTTTAAAACGATCCCACCGCTGTGCCACCATGTCAAGGCTGTATCCCCACTTTGAACTTTAGGGTACAAGTGTGGGGGCCTGCATGAGGACTTCTAAGCTTAACTACCAGCTTAGTTCTGGTCCGCTGCCACCATTCCCTTCCCTGGGAAGCTTTTAGAAACCTTTCACCAATTCCCTGGTGAATACAGATCCAAACTCCTTGGATCTTAAAACAAGGAGAAATTGACCCTTCCCCCCTCCTTCCTTTCACCAACTCCTGGTGAAAACAGATCCAACTTCCTTGGATCTAAAAACAAGGAAAATTCAATCAGGTTCTTAAAAAGAAGGCTTTTAATTAAAGAAAAAGGTAAAATTCATCTCTGTAAAATCAGTATGGAAAATAACTTTACAGGGTAATCAAACTTAAAGAGCTCAGAGGACCCCCCTCTGTCTTAGGTTCAAAGTACAGCAAACAAAGATAAACACTCTAGTAAAAGGTACATTTACAAGTTGAGAAAACAAAGTAAAACTAAGACGCCTTGCCTGGCTTTTTACTTACAAGTTTGAAATATGAGAGACTTGTTTAGAAAGATGGGGAGAACCTGGATTGATGTCTGGTCCCTCTCAGTCCCAAGACCGAACAACCCCTTAAACAAAGAGCACAAACAAAAGCCTTCCCCCCCTCCCCCAAGATTTGAAAGTATCTTGTCCCCTTATTGGTCCTTTGGGTC
>NW_020711564.1:0-5695 GCF_002925995.2 Terrapene triunguis | reverse complement strand
GTTATTGAAACGGAACCCCTAGATACAGAACCCGGCCCTTGTTGCTGACAACTTAGATGGGCAGAAGGGTTACATTTTTGGGAGCTCGTCCGGGATTCCCTGGGTCAGTACCCCTCGCAAGCACCTGTTGAGTGTTCCACTGCATTGGGAAACAATTGTGGTTATATCTTGAGGAAATTACTGTTTGTATAATGGCTAATATGTCAGGTTTGTTGGGCCCCGGCCCTGCAGCCTCTAGCTCAGGGGCCTCAGCCAATGATTGGGCAAAAGCACTGGGGCAAATATTGGAAAAGGTTGTGCTGTCCCAGGCTATGTTAAACTCTTGTCGTGAGTTAAGATTATTTGCTGGGGCAGAGGAGTTCGAACCCTGGTTGGAGCATACCACTGAAATGCTGCAGGAGTGGGCCGTACCTGAAGCAGAAAAGCGAAGATGTCTAATAGAGAGCCTTAGTGGCCCAGCATTAGATGTGATTCGCACCCTGAAGCTCATTGACCCTGGGGTCAGTGTGAAGGACTGCCTAGAGGCCCTTGATCATACCTTTGGGAGCGTAGAGGGCCCTGAAGACAGTTACTGTAAGTTCCTTAATTCCCCACAGCAAATTGGCGAGAAGATTTCAGCCTATATACAGAGGCTGGAGAGACTGCTTCAGAGAGCTGTCATGAGGGGAGCAGTGACTGCTGAACAGATGGATCGGACCAGACTGGCTCAAATTGTAAGAGGAGCTCAGTATCAGAACCCGATTCTACTCCATCTCCGGCTAAGAGAACGACGGGAACATCCCCCAAGTTATTCCCAGCTGATAAAGGAGGTCAGAGAAGAGGAAGAAAGGCAGGCTGCCAGTGAGTTTTGGGAAGCCTAAACATTGGAGCCAGCCGGCACAACACCACTGCAAATGGCCAGTGTACTGATGGTGATCACCACAGAGGAACTTGCCCAACAAATGCAGGTCCTGACAGAACGGATAGCTGAACTGCAAAGCACCATTGACCGAGCTCAGACTTCCAGGAATAAGGCGCCTCTGACTGTGGCGATGGAGAAGTCAGCATTTAGAGCCACCATCCCACCTGGGCGAAAGGGGAAAGGACAATTCTTCTGCTACCGATGTCGTCAGGACGGACACAGTGCTGGCAAGTGCCATAATGAAGAAAACCCCTCCTTAGTGTATGGAAAGCTGAGGATCAGTTGGGAGAGATCCGGTAGCTGCCAGAGAGTCCGGGGACGGGGACCACCCAGGCCTGCAGGAGTTGAAGATTCCCCCAGAAACGACTGTCCAGCTGGGATCCCTGCAGGACTGATAGGGCCTCGAGCAGAGGTCATGGTGAAGATTGAAGGGGTGGAGTGTAAAGCCGTGCTTGACACTGGATCTCAAGTGACTATTATATTTCAGTCATTCTACCAACAGATGCTTAGGCACCTGCCTATACAGCCACTGACTGGCGTTGGTCTGTGTGGCCTCAGCATGGATGAATACCCCTACCAAGGGTATGTCATAGTGCACCTGGAATTCCCAGAGGAGGTTTCTGGGGTAAGAGAAGAGGTGGACACAGCTGCATTAATATGCCCTGACCCTAAAGGGACCTCTGATGTGTCTGTGCTGATAGGGACCAACTCCAGTCTCTTCAAGGTGCTTGCGGACTACTGCAGACGACAGGCTGGGGACCAGTACCTGAATACCCTGATGATCCATACGCTTTGTGCTGAAGCCTATAGGAAGATTGAGGGTGCTAAAAAGGAGACATCTGAGCTACCGATTGGGGCGCTGAAGTACATGGGCACAACCCCCTTAGTAGTGTCTGCAAGGACAGAGCAGGAAGTGCTTGTCATGAGTACCCAGCTGAAAGGCAGTAAAGGGGCATTAGCAATGGTAGAGCAGCCAGTTGAAGGAGAGCTCCCGGAGGGAGTGCTGGTCCCCAGTGGAGTCATAACCCTACCTGCTGAAGCCCAGGAAAAGGTGACTATACTGATTGCTAATGAAACAAGTCGAGATGTTGTTGTGAAGCAAGGACAAAAGATAGCAGACCTCTTCGAGCCTGAATCAATTGTAAAATCCCAGTGTGAGACTCAAGTTCCGACAATAGACCCAGCAAAGTTTGACTTTGGAGATTCACCGTTGTCCGAGGAGTGGAAAGATCGCCTGAGGAGGAAACTTTGTGAAAGATCCAAGGTGTTCTCATTGCATGAGTGGGATGTGGGATGTGCAAAAGGAGTAGAGCACAACATCAGACTACATGACTCTCGACCTTTCAGGGAGAGATCTAGGAGGATTGCCCTCTCCGAGATGGAAGATGTGTGACAACATCTTCAGGAGCTGGCTGCGAATGGCATCATTACAGAGTCCTGCAGCCCATACGCCTCACCCATTGTGGTGGTCCGTAAAAAGAATGGGAAAATCCGGATGTGTATTGACTACCGCACCCTCAACCGCCGTACTGTGGTTGACCAGTACACAATGCCCCGAGTCCAAGATGCCTTAGCTAGTTTGCTAGGAAGCCAGTGGTTCTCTGTGTTGGATCTTCGGAGTGGATACTACCAGATCCCTCTGGGTGAAGAAGATAAGGAGAAGACAGCCTTCATCTGCCCATTAGGGTTTTATCAGTTTGAACGCATGCCCCAAGGGATTTCTGGAGCACCTGCCACATTTCAACGTCTTATGGAGAAAGTTGTGGGAGACATGAATTTACTGCAAGTGTTAGTTTATTTGGATGACCTGATTGTGTTTGGAAGAACCTTGGAGGAGCATGAAGAAAGACTTCTTAAAGTGCTTGATAGGTTAGAGGATTATGGTTTGAAGCTTTCAATTGACAAATGCCAGTTCTGCAGGACCTCAGTGAAGTATGTGGGTCACATCGTGTCCCAAGAGGGTGTGAGTACTGATCCCGATAAAAGAGAAGCACTCACTACATGGCCATGTCCAAGTAAATACAGAGAACTCAAGACCTTTCTTGGGTTTAGTGGCTACTACCGCAGATTTGTGAAAAACTATGCTACGATTGTAAAACCTCTGAATGATCTTACCAGGGGATACCAGTCCAGCAGGAACAAATCTAAGACCAAGAATAAGGGGAGGTCCCCAAAGCCTCCTGTGCAAAGACACTATGGCCCCTTCGAACCATTTGGGCCACGGTGGGATGAGAGATGTGAAAGGGCTTTTCGAGAAATCATTACTTGCCTAACTCATGCTCCAGTCCTAGTCTTTGCTGACCCAAGCAAACCATTTATCCTGCATACTGATGCCAGTTTGGAGGGTCTGGGAGCAGTACTGTACCAGGAACTGGAAGGAAAACGTAAACCTGTAGCCTTTGCCAGCCGAGGACTGTCTGATAGTGAAACTCGCTATCCCACCCACAAGCTGGAGTTCTTGGCCTTGAAATGGGCCATCACTGAGAAATTTCGGGACTACTTATATGGTGCTCAGTTCCAGGTGTGGACAGACAACAACCCACTGACCTATGTGTTAACAAGTGCTAAGCTGGATGCTACAGGGCAAAGATGGGTGGCCGCTTTGGCTAGCTATGACTTCAGCATTCAATACCGATCAGGGAGAAGCAATGTAGATGCAGATGCATTGTCCAGGCGTCCACAGGCACCAGGAGTTGCTGTGATACCCACAGATGGAGTGAGGGCTATTTGCAGTGTGAGTCGCCGGGAGCCAGAGTCCCATGAAAGTCTTCATGGATGTGCTGCAGAAGCTTTGGGCCTGCCCCCTGAATGCGTGCCTTCTGCTTCAGTGAACTATATTGCGTTGGACCAATCTCCTTTGCCCATGCTCAATGCGGCGGACTGGCAGGAAGCCCAGCTGCAAGATATTGACATTCGTGATACACTACTTGCCAAAAGGGAGGGGCGAAGCCCAGCTGTGGTTGTCCCACCTAACCCGGAGGGTAAACTACTATTGAGAGAATGGACCAAACTGAAACTGATTCAGGGAGTGCTACACCGAGTGACCACAGACCCTTTACAAAAGCAACGAGCACAGCTAGTGCTGCCAAAAGAGTACAGAGCCCTGGCCATGAGGGCCCTGCATGATGACTTTGGACATTTAGGGATGGAGAGGACCCTGGAACTTCTTCGTAGTAGGTTCTATTGGCCTCGGATGGCTGAAGATGTTCGCAGGAAATGTGAGACCTGCGCTCGATGTGTTCAAAGGAAAACTCTGCCCACGAGGGCTGCATATCTGAAGAATATCACCAGCAACAAACCTCTGGAGCTGGTATGCATTGATTTCTTGTCTTTAGAAGTAGACAAGAGAAATATTGGGAACATTCTAGTAGTGACTGACCATTATACGCGATATGCCCAGGCATATCCCACACGTGATCAGAGGGCCACCACTGTTGCTCGAGTACTGTGGGAGAAATATTTCTCAGTTTATGGATTTCCAGCCCGGATACACTCGGATCAGGGGCGGGACTTTGAGAGTCACCTTCTGAAGGAGGTGCTGAGGATAGCGGGAATTAAAAAGTCTAGGACAACGCCTTATCACCCTCAAGGTGATCCACAGCCAGAGAGGTTCAACCGAACCCTATTAGATATGTTGGGGACTTTGCGGCCAGAGCAGAAGGCAACCTGGAGCCAACATGTCGCATTTCTGGTGCACGCCTACAATGCCACAAAGAATGATGCTACAGGAGTCACCCCATATCTCTTAATGTTTGGGCGAGAACCAAGATTACCCATAGACCTGTGCTTTGGTGTATCAGAGGATGGAGATAGCTATGAAACTCATCAGCAATATGTATCCCGACTAAGAGAAAAGCTGCGGGATGCTTATCACTTAGCTACATCTGCGGCTCGGAAGAACGCAGACCGGAACAAACATCGATATGATGCTAGGGTACGTCTGCAAGAACTCCAGCCGGGGGACAGAGTCCTGCTGCGAAATTTGGGTATTACTGGCAAACACAAGATAGCTGACAGATGGAAGGCAATACCTTACTTGGTGATGGAAAAGCTGGGAGACCTGCCGGTCTACAAGATCAAACCTGAAGATGGTCCAGGACAGACAAAGACAGTGCATAGAAACCTTTTGCTCCCTGTGGGGGAATTGGTAGACACCCCGTATGAGATGGGCCACAACAGGGCAACCGGGCGGAACGAAGGTGCTGGACCAAAGCTGCCCTCCAACGTGGACAGCCAGCCCCCTGCAGCTAACCTACCCCTATGCAGCACATGCGAGAGTGAGTCTGAGGAGGAAGACACAACCATGGTGTATCCTGGGATGGAGACAAGATTTCAGTCTCGATCAGCATCAAAAGAGAGCTCCTCCTCTTCCGCCCTAAACCCCATGGCAGAAGTATTTAGGCCCATTCCTGAAGTATTTAGGACCCTCCACTGTTAGAACTAGAACTGCAGGAGCCTATGCCAGTAGCCGAGGGGCCCTCAAAGGAAACCTCCCCATCTGTCGTTCAAGAGGCTGTCCACTCTACCACGGTAACAGAGAGTCTCAATAGACGAGACAGGGTAATAAGACCAGTAAAACGGTTGACTTATGATGCACCTGGGGTGACTAGTGAGGAACCAATATGTTTAGCACACAGGCTTGTGGAAGCTAAAGTGGGCTATCTGAGGCCCTTTGGAGGGAACCAGTGAGATGGTATAATAGGGAGTGTGATTTGTCGGGACGACAAATTCTCGGCTGGGGGGAGGATGTAAGCAGAGTCAGGATGAGCTCTACCCTGACATCTGGTGGTGAAT
>NW_020711563.1:0-1362 GCF_002925995.2 Terrapene triunguis | reverse complement strand
TGTAAGCAGAGTCAGGATGAGCTCTACCCTGACATCTGGTGGTGAATTATGGCGAGTGTGGAAAAGAACTCCAGGGGCTGATCTTGTTTGCATAGGCACACCCACTCGCCTGGCAGGAAACACAGCAACTGAAAGTGGTTACTTTGGCTGGTGTGGGATCCCCAGTTTCTCTATTATTGGGGCAGGAAGAATAAAGTTTTGTCACCCTGATTCTGTGAATCAAGGCCAGTGGAACTGTTGTATGACAGAAGGACTGAGTGAGTCCTTCATCATTACCTAAGTAGCACTTGCTTGACAAGGGGCATGGATTACAAAACCCAGTGAATTGAGAGAGGATGGGGACAGGTATTTGTACCTGATGGTATGGGCCCCCTCTGAGGGTCTGAAACACCAATTGCACCACCTCCTCTCTCCACTGTGGAATGTCAGAGCTAACTTTGATTCCCTTAGGAGTCTAGTTACAGGCTGCTGAGCTGAATTCACTTTGGGCCAATGGTGCACCAGCACTGGGGCTCCCCTACTATACTATGAGCTGAAATCACAAAAGAGCTGATGTTATTAAGAGCTGAGATCACTGAGGCTATGTTAACTAGTGGGGGAGCCTGAAGCTATATTGCTCAGCAGCTGGCGGAGCAATTTGTGGGGACGACTGGAGGAGCAGCGAGCGGCGTGGAGCCTTGCGGGGCCGGTTGGAGTGGCCCAAGGAACGGCGAGCGGAGCTGTTTGCGGGGACGGCTGGAACGGCTCACAGGTCGGTGAGCGGAGTGGAGCGGAGCAGCTTGTAGAGCGGAGCAGTTCGTGGGATGGCAGGAAAGTGGACTGGCTCGTGGTAAAGGCTGCGGCAGAACCCCCACGGAGAAACAGACGGCTGGCCAGACTCGGATCACGTAAGGTGCCCCTTAACACCCTGCGTGCCCCCCCCCTTACTCTGGGGCTGCACTGACCAGGGGCAGAGACTTTGGGGGTTGTTGGACTTTTGGGACTTTGGGTGGTTGCTGGACCCCAGAGACTTTGGGGATGTTGGACTTTGGGGACTCTGGGTGATTTTTGGGTTGCTGGATTCAAGAACCAAAGGGAAAGGACACAGCCCAATTTGCTGGGGTGGGTTTTGCTCATGGTTTGTGTTATGAATCCTGTTTGTGGTGTTTTTCCAATTTTATGCTGATGTCGTTTACCTCATGTTATTAAACATTTTCTGCTACACTCAGACTCCGTGCTTGCGAGAGGGGAAGTATTGCCTCTTAGAGGTACCCAGGGGGGTAGTATGTAATTGTCCCAGGTCACTGGGTGGGGGCTCGAGCTGGTTTTGCATTGTGTTATTGAAACGGAACCCCTAGATACAGAACCCGGCCCTTGTTGCTG
>NW_020711562.1:0-3581 GCF_002925995.2 Terrapene triunguis | reverse complement strand
AGGACGCCGGGGGTGCAGGGCCCTGAGTCCCCCCATACTCCATGACAACTGGTGGCAGCGGTGGGATCTACTGCACCCCGTGGACGGCGCTTCCTGCAGTAAGTGACTGGGGAGAAGTAAAACGAAGGGGGATTGACGGGGACCAGGCGTGATGAGGAGTCAGAGAGAGACGGTTATCACCCCTGGGAGTGTGTGACCAGCGAGAAGGACTTTTGCAGTAACAGGGTCCCCCGGGGGATCGCAGCGAGTGGTCCCAGGGGCGGAGGAGTCTGCAGCTCGACCCTGGCAGAGAGGTGGTGACCTCGAGAAGGGCTGGCACACTAGGGGTCTCCCTGGAAACTGTGGGAAGCGGTGAGCACACAGGCCTGTGAGTGGCCAGCAGGAAGATGTATGCCAAGCGGCTTAAGAGTGACCTGGTGGAGCTGTGCAAGCAGAGGGGGGTGCGCATTGGGAAGCTCACCAAAGAACAGCTCATTGCCCAGCTGGAGAAGCGAGATCGCGCGAATGAACTGATCCCTGTCTCTGAGGGAAGCAGTCTGGCAGATGCAGCGCAGGCCCCAGTGTCTGTCCCAGCTGGGAGTGGTCAGCCGGCTGCTGAGGGCTTCCCGAGACCCCTCCTTCCTATGCCTAGGGGAAGGGTGGGGAGGAGCCCAGCAAATACCGAGGGCGCAGTGACCCCCCCGGCCAGCAGGGGATCCTCCCGGCCACGCTCGCGGGCCAGCAGGGGATCCTCCCGGCCACGCGCGCCATCCGTGGAGCGGAATGGGCTGGGATGGGAGATAGAGCTAAAACTGAGAGAGCTGGAGGATCGTGAACAACAGAGGCGTCATGAACGGGAGGAGAATGAGAGACAGAGGCGTCATGAACGGGAGGAGAATGAGAGACAGCGTCAGCAGAAACGGGAGCTGGCGAGGCTGAAGGGCCGCGAGACCCCGGCTGCGGTGAGTGAGGGGGGACCCAGGACTGCACGAAGCTTTGATAAGTGCATCCTGGCCCCACGTAAGGAGGGGGAGGACATGGATGACTTCCTGGATGCCTTTGAGACGGCCTGCGAGCTGCACCAGGTTGATCCTGCGGACAGACTCCGGGTTCTCACCCCCTTACTGGACCCCAAATCCGTGGCATTGTACCGCCAACTGGACGAGGCGGAGAAAGGGGACTACGAACTATTCAAAAAGGCCCTGCTCCGTGAGTTTGGGCTGACTTCTGAGATGTACCGGGAAAGGTTCCGGAGTCAGGATAAAACCCCTGAGATCTCATATCTGCAACTAGCCGTCCGCATGGAGGGATACGCCAGCAAGTGGGCTGATGGGGCCCAGACAAAGGAGGACCTGGTTAAACTGCTGGTATTGGAGCAACTGTATGAGCGGTGCCCATCCGACCTGAGGCTGTGGTTGGTGGACAAAAAACCAGAGAACCCGCGACATGCAGGCCGGCTGGCCGATGAGTTCGTGAAGAGCCGGGCAGGGGCTGGCAGGGAGGAGTCCCAAAGGAGCAGGCCCGCTGCCATGCAGAGAGAGAGTCACCCGGGTACCTCCCAAAAGGGGAATGTGGGGAATCCCCTCCCATGGGGAATGCCCAGGGTCAGGGACAACCGACCGGCTCGAGGGGACACATGGGACATGGTCTGCTATCACTGTGACCAGAGGGGTCACCTACGGGCCCAGTGCCCCAGACTCAGGGACAGACTGAGCAGACCAGACCCACCGAGGGTTGACTGGGTAGAGACCCAGCCGGGCGAGAGGCGGCACTCCCAGGGAAGGGGGGCTGGCAGAATACCACCTGCTAAGGAGGAAGGAGAGCTCCAGGCCAGCTCCTCTGGGGGGCTGGATGCTCTAGACTCGGGGTTTTTGGTTTATACGGTGGGCGCAGGGCGGTCCCTCCGGAGAGAGTACCTTGTTCCCCTGGAGGTGGATGGGAGGAAGGTCGATGGATACTGGGATACGGGCACAGAGGTAACACTGGTCCGGCCCGAGGTGGTGGCCTCAGATCGGATGGTGCCCAACACCTTCCTGACTCTGACGGGGGTGGGTGGGACCCCATTCAAGGTACCTGTGGCGAGGGTACGCCTGAAGTGGGGGCCCAAGGAGGGCCCCAAGGACGTGGGGGTACACCCGTATTTACCCACTGAGGTGTTGATGGGGGGGGACCTGGAGGACTGGCCAAGCAACCCCCAGAATGCACTGGTTGTGACCCACAGTCAGAGCCGGCGAGGAGCACTGCGCCCTGACCTTGGGGAGGGTGCCTTGCCCGAGGCGCAGGACCCTAACCTGGTGGGGAGGGAACGCCCAGGGACACGGCTCAGGGAGGCTGCGGCTTCAGACCCAGCCGGCAAGAGAGAGCAGGTGGCCATCCCTGTCCCAGCTGCTGAGTTCCAGGCCCAGGTGCAAAAAGATCCCTCCTTGTGGAAGATAAGGGACCTGGCCGACCTCGGTGCGGTACAGACCATGGGGAGAGGTGGCCGAAAAAGGTTCCTGTGGGAGAAGGGGTTCCTGTACCGAGAATGGGCTCCCCCAGGGAAGATGGAGTCAGGGGGGATCAGGAGGCAGCTGGTGGTACCCCAAAAGTATCGCCGCCAGCTGCTGTACCGGGCCCATGACATTCCCCTCTCAGGGCACCTGGGAACCTGGCGTACCCAGCAGAGGCTGCTACGGAGCTTTTACTGGCCTGGGGTCTTTGTTACTGTCCGGCAGTACTGCCAATCCTGTGACCCCTGTCAGAGGGGGAGGAAGGCCCGGGACAAGGGGAAAACGGCTTTAGGACCCTTGCCCAGCATAGAGGAGCCTTTCCAGAGGGTGGCCAAGGTTAAAAGGGGGGCTCTGAACCAAGAGAGCCCGAAGCACAGACCTCCAGACTGGAGTGCTGGGAGAAGACCCCAGCCCAGTTGGAACCCCAGGGGTATTGGGGTAGGAAAAGGGCACGGGCCGCATAAACCTTCCCACGTGCGAACTACGAGTGCCATCGAGCACCCCCGACCTAAGGGGGGGCGTGAAACTGGAGGGGCCTGGTGTAATTCTCACCAAGGAATGGGAGGGATGCTGGGGCATCCATGGGAACGGGGGTAGGTTCGAACTTCCCCGGGTCACTGGCTGAAGTGACCCCGCTCAGTTCGGTCTCGAAGGGGGGAGATGTGACGAACTGGGTCTGTTCTTACTGTGGTCTGTGAATGCTGACAGGGGAGTGTGGCTGGGATAGCCGGCATTGGGGGATGGGAGACTGACTGGAAATACCTGAGCCTGTAACATGAGAACCCAGGAGGGGGCTGGGACCAGGTGACACCTTTGCCCAGAGACTGAACAAAGGCTGTGGGTGGGGTCGCTGAAGGCAGAGTCTGGGAAGCTGGCTGGTGAGGTGGCTGGAAGGCAGGGAGGGCTCTGACCCCCAGGAGGTGGGCTGGGGTGCCCAAGGACCCCAAGATGGACCTAACTGAGGGGGTCCTGTTGTCTGTGCCTGCAAGGCCTGTCTTGGACTGTATTCCTGTCGTCTAAATAAACCTTCTGCTTTACTGGCTGGCTGAGAGTCATGGTGAATCGCAGGACGCCGGGGGTGCAGGGCCCTGAGTCCCCCCATACTCCATGACA
>NW_020711561.1:0-1029 GCF_002925995.2 Terrapene triunguis | reverse complement strand
TTAGCGCCTCCGATTGCATCCAGCTCTGGGGACAAAGGAGAGGGGTTTCTTCTCAGTACCTGGTGCAGTGGAACCCGTTCCTGCTGCCGATACGGTGGTGGCACTGTCTCCTGCCCAGGAGGGGTTGGTGTTGGTCGTGGCGGATGTGGCAGCATTGCTGGTGACTGCTGGTGACGACCCAGTGACGTTAGATGTTCCCGGTGCGGTGGTGTTGGTGGTGATGGCCGGAGGTGTCTGGGTGATGATGGTGACATCATTCGGTGCCACCGTGCCATCAGTAACTGTCAGCAGTGTTGTGCTGAAGCTGGCTGGTGCCGTGGTGACTAAAAAGAGAGGGACATCACATTGGGAAGGTTTTACTGAGTAGGGCTGGGGAGACTCAAGCTGGTTGGGAAAATGGGAGCTTTTTGGAGGGTGATTTCAACTTTTCCCCCCCCAAAACCTGAAATATTTTGATTCTGAAATGGCGCCGGAATGCCTCATGTGAGTCGTAGTTCAGGTGCTTCATGCCCCTATTTTCCTCTGTAGGCTGGGCTCCTTGGGGGGACTACAACTCCCATAAGCTCCCAAGCTCGCCCATCCTGGCTGCAGTGCATCATGGGAGATGAAGTCTGTATGGGGAGCTCAGTCCATAGAGGAGAATGGGACCATGAGGGGGCCAAACTTCAACTTCCACGAGACACTGTAGCAGCAAATCAGAGTTGAAATATTTTTAATTCTGTTTTTGGGCATTCTGTTTTTTCAATGAAAAATCAAACCCAAATGTTTTTCATCACAGTAAAATAAATTGTTCCCTTTCATATTGCAATTGATCACTTTGGTTTTGGTTTTTGACTTTCACTTTTGGAACTGGTGAGGGAATTCCTCTTTTCTTTTCTTTTTACTCCCTGCCCATGAAAAAACTATTTGGTGTTTTGTTTTTTCAAAAATGGGAACAAAACTAAACATTCAGTTGGAACAGACACAAAACCATTCCCTCTTCCCTTTCACTTTGAATTTTCCCATCAAAGCATTGGGGGGAAAAGAATC
>NW_020711560.1:0-2574 GCF_002925995.2 Terrapene triunguis | reverse complement strand
GGATCTGGCAGCGTTGCTGGTCACTGCTGGTGGCGACATGGTGACGTTAGACATTCCTGGTGCGGTGGTGTTGGTGTTGGTGGTGATGGCCGGCAGTGTCTGGGTGGTGAAGGTGACCTCATTTGGTGCCACGGTGCTGTTGGTGACTTGTATGGTTGCTGTGGGGCCATCAGTAACTGTCAGCGGTCCTGTGGTGAGGTTGGCTGGTGCAGTGGTGCTGGTGGCTAAAAAGAGAGGGACATCCCATTGGGAAGGTGTTACTGCGCAGGGCTGGGGAGACTCAAGCTGGTTGGGAAAATGGGAGCTTTTTGGAGGGTGATTTCAACTTTTTTGCCCCAAAAACCTGAAATATTTTGATTCTGAAATGGTGCCGGAATGCCTCATGTGGGTCGTAGTTCAGGTGCTTCATGCCCCTATTTTCTTCTATAGGCTGGGCTCCTTGGGGGGACTACAATTCCCATGAGCTCCCAAGCTCGCCCATCCTGGCTGCAGTGCATCATGGGAGATGAAGTCTGTATGGGGAGCCCAGTCCATAGAGGAGAATGGGGCCATGAGATGTCCAAACTACAACTTCCACGAGACGTTGTAGCAGCAAATCAGAGTTGAAATATTTTTAATTCTGTTTTTGGGCATTCTGTTTTTTCAATGAAAAATCAAACCCAAATGTTTTTCATCACAGTAAAATAAATTGTTCCCTTTCATATTGCAATTGATCACTTTGGTTTTGGTTTTTGACTTTCACTTTTGGAACTGGCGAGGTGATTCCTCTCTCTTTTTTTAAATTTTTTTTACTCCCTGCCCATGAAAAAACTATTTGGTGTTTTGTTCTTTCAAAAATGGGAACAAAACTAAACATTCAGTTGGAACAGACACCAAACCATTTCCTCTTTCCTTTCACTTTGAATTTTCCCATCAAAGCATTGGGGGAAAAAGAATCATAGAATCATAGTTGGAAGGGACCTCAAGAGGTCATCTAGTCCAACCCCCTGCTCAAAGCAGGACCAATTCCCAACTAAATCATCCCAGCCAGGGCTTTGTCAAGCCGGGCCTTAAAAACCTCCAAGGAAGGAGACTCCACCACCTCCCTAGGTAACGCATTCCAGTGCTTCACCACCCTCCTAGTGAAATAGTGTTTCCTAATATCCAACCTGGACCTCCCCCACTGCAACTTGATCTCAGATGACACTTTCCCCATCAAATTCCGATTGACGAAATCCCTCTTTGAGGGGAGAAACTCTTGGATCATAATAATTCCGATCGTCTCAAGTCACTGGGCAGGTCACTGTTTGGTTTCCTGTCGCTTATTTCCACGAGTCTCTCTAGGCTCGTGAGAAGGGAGTAGCAGGAATTCACTGAATGTTGCTTAGATCAATACCACAACTTGCCGCTCTCTTCTGGGTCATAGCTTCAGCCTTCACCCAGATGCAAGAGGCTTCAAGAATCAGCCTTAGCAAGGTGAGGTTCCTGGTGCAGGGGAAGGTCATAAATTCCTGCCCCTCCCTCCCTTCCCACCCTGGAGTGACACATAGAAAGGAGTGACAGGATATGTCACCGCAGCCCCTGGCCAATACATCACCATCATCCCCTGCAGTCTCCAGGGTTCCTACTGTTGTTTGGAGTTTCCCTTGGGGAGAAAACTCCACTCGCTAATAGACCTCCCGTCCCATTGGGAAATGTCTGATCCAGCCGGGAAACTTATCCAATCACATCCCATTGCTTCGGGAGTGTTTAGATTCCAGCCTGGACTCCTGGGTTTAATTCTCTGGGGGCAGGAGGGTGTGGCAGTGGGATATAGGAGAGGATGGGACTTGAAGTCCTGGACTCTGTTCCTAGCTCTGGGAGGGGAGGGGAATGGGGTCTAGTGGGTTAGAGCTGGGGTGGAGGGGAAAGGGCTGGGAATCAGGACTCCTGGGTTCTGTTCTTGGCTCTGGAATTCAGTGTTCTATCCAGTAGGCAACATTGCCTCTGTAGCAGAGTTAAGGAATATTTGTCGCCTTAAGTCTTGTCCTTGCAAAGATGTTGTCCAGGAGTTTCCTTAGTTTTTTTTTTTAAAGGAATTTTTTTTAACAATCACTACTTTTAGAATCTCTTAGAATTTAACTGCTTGGTACTGACAGCCATCACTCATCTCCTAACCATTTTTTTTTGTATTGCAGTTTCCTTAGGCTTTTTTTAAAATGATGTGTTAAAACCAACGATGTGTGGAACGGTTAATGAAGATGGCTGTGTACTGCATTCATGAGGCCGGATGTCTTTCTACCATCCACTCATCAGACTGTGAGTAAATTCCCTGATGGTGGAGAATTGGCAATGGGACCAAGTATGTGTCTGGGTGGGGTGACGGCCTAAATTTTCAGAAGTGATGAGTAATTTGGGGTGCCACAATTTTTCTTGGGGGTCCAACTTGAGTTCACAGAATGCTGAGTAGGCATCCACTGAAAAATCAGACTAAAGTCATAAGAACTGCCAAACTGGGTCAGACCAAAGGTCCATCTAGCCCAGTGTCCTGTCTTACGAGAATCGCCAGTGCCAGGTGCCCCAGAGGGAATGAACAGAACAGGGAATCATCAAGTG
>NW_020711559.1:0-2980 GCF_002925995.2 Terrapene triunguis | reverse complement strand
CCCAGAGGGAATGAACAGAACAGGGAATCATCAAGTGATCCATCCCCTGTTGCCCATTCCCCTGAAAATCACTTGGGAAATGTAGACTGAGAAGATTGAGTTGTGGGGTGGCGCTCGCCATCTTGGCTGACACACCGAGGCTTGAACCGGGGATCTCCAAAGCATTCGCTGCTATAGCTTGAGCTAAAGAAACAATGCTCTGGAGAGGTGGCTTTAAGAGTCCCGTATCTACTGAGGATCCTACACAGAGCGGAGAGACCCCTAGCAACAGCTTACCTGTACGTTACATGTGGGACCTACAAAATGATGTATTGGGAAAACCTTACAGACACCGATTACCTCCTGCTTTGGAGACAAAGGAGGCAGGTGGTTGTCCGTACGTGGCACAGTAGTGTCTGTTTCTGCTGTGGGTATGGTGGTAGCATTGATTTCTACCTTGCAAGGGTTGGTGTTGATCAATATGGGCGTGATGGCATTACCAGTGGCTGTTGGTGGTGCCGTGGTGCTATTGGACACTCCTGGCACGGTGGTGTTGGTGGTGATGGCTGGAGGCATCTTGCTGCTGTTGGTGACCTCATCCGGTATCGTGGTGCTGGTGGTGACTTGTATGGTTGCCATGGTGCCATTGGTTGCCATGGTGTGGTTGGCTGATGCAGCGGTACCAGAGGCTGAAGAAAGAAGGACATCCCATTGGGAAGATGTTACTGAGCCAGAGAGTCCGGGCTGTGGAGACTAGAGCTGGCTGGGAAAATGGGAGGATTTTTGTATGGAAACTTCAGGGTTTTGGGGGGAAATTTTTTTGAAATGTTTAGATTCTGAAATGATGCTGGGATGGTTATGGGAATTGTAGTTCAGGTGCTTCATGTCCCCCATTCTCCTCAATATGCTGGGCTCCCTGGTTGGACTACAACTCCCATGAGGCAAAGTGGTCTCCCGTCATGATTGCAGTTCATCATGGGAGATGTAGTCATACATGAAGGCCGGTCCATAGAGGAGAATGGAACCATGAGGCACCCAAACTGCAAATCTACAAGGGACCACAATGACTTTTTAGAAACAAAATATTTCAGATTTTTGCCCCAGCATGAAAAATTTCAGTTTTCAGCTTAGTTTATTGACCAAAAAAAAAAAATCATCAATTTTCCACAGACGCTTTTCAGAAAAAAGGAAAATCTTTCTGTTGAAAACATAATTTTCTTTCAAAAATGAATTACCGTGGAAAACTTTCCAACTGGAGCTAATTCTGAGGGGTAAATTCGGAAGGGGTAATTTCCACTAAAGTTTTAACAACACGCTGTCTCCAACTCTCATGATTTCATTGACATGTCTCATGATATTTGCTTTCCTGGATCTTGCGTGGCTCTTGGAGTCATGTGATTATGGGAGATGCTTGGCCTTAATTTAAAAAGAAGTCAACTTGCAGTCCTTGCAATTGTGGAGAAATGCTGGAATACGTGAATTCTAAAGGCTCCAATGCCAGAAGACAATAAGACTGTGTCTACACTACAAGCTAGGGGTGTGATTCCACCCCCCCCACACACACACACTTGTGCACACATACTTGTGCTGGTTCTCACTTAACTAGCATGAGTGTGAATTGCAGTGTAGCCAGGGTAGCGGTACCAGAGGCATGGCTGAGCTGTGCCGAGTATAAACCCACAGCTGCTACCCGTGCAAACCTGGCTATGCTGCTATTTATACTTGCGCATACACGAGTATGTGTACACAGGCAGGGGAATCACATCCCTAGCTCATTGTGTAGACGTAGCCTAGAAAGAACCCGACATCTTTGATTTTAAAATCTGATGACTTTGGAAGGGTTGGGCTTGACGAGTCTACAAAACAGACTGAAAGATCTGCGGACCAATAATTATTAATAATAATTAACACATTAATAATTATTAATATGTTATTATATATAATAAACATTATAATAATTAAATAATGGTTATTATAATAATAACCAATAATCTGCGGCCTGTAGCTCTATAGGTTAAGCAGCTCTCTGCTGCCATCTGTTGGTGAGCAGGGGGAAGAACAGCCATGGTGCTGCTTCATTTGCATAAGCATTCTACCCAGAGTTCTTGCAGTCACAGTCTGGGAGTCACCTAACTGTCTATAACCTCGGATAATACCGAAAGGCGGAGAACTCCACCTTCAGGAGTTTCACATGAGTAGCTGATGTAGTTTTGTGACGGTTCTTTCCCCCTATTCAGGAACTGATAGGACTAGAAAGTTCTTTGTTCTCTGGAGATGCTGGGCATCTGTTTTGCAAGATTGCAAAAGCAATTTGAGCTAGCTGAGAGAGCCTGCTACAGCATACCCAGCCAGCAGGGGGTGGTCCAGTGGTGAGTCTGCTCATTGGAAGATGATTTTTGTTTTATGGCTTTTCATCTAAACAAAATAAATCTGGGGTTACTGAAAACAAAACAAAACTTGTTGGTTTGTTGTTTTTGCCTCCAAATATGATATATGCCTGATAACCTCCGGAGGAACCTGGCATTTCAGCAAGGCAAGGGGAGCCAGGGAGTTTTGCAGGGGCCAAGATTAAGGCTGTTTTTCTTAAATCGCATAACTATGGGGACATCCAAACCTTGTAGTTTAACCTTAGCACTAACTAGACTCTCAAGGAATGTTGGTAAACCTCCGTGCTCTCATTTAACAGATGAATATCAATCTCCTAAACTCTGGGTCCAGTGGTCCGGACACTAGCTTAGACTGTGAGAAACCCCTGTGCCATTCCCTGCTCCGCCACAGCCTTCCTCCGTGACCTTGAGCAAGTCGCTGAATCTGTGCCTCAGTTTCCCCATCTGTAAAATAGGGAGAGTAGCACTGCTCCACCTCGCATGGAAATACATTAAAGGTTGTGAGGCACCTCATTAGTATGCCAATGGATGCCACTTATAGAGAAACTTAATGAGGTTTTTGGTCTAAGAATTTTCCTAGCTGGGGCTGTAACAGCTTTACATCCTCTGAGGAT
>NW_020711558.1:0-4425 GCF_002925995.2 Terrapene triunguis | reverse complement strand
GGAGCAACTGCCATTTGGTTACCATGGTACCAGGGATTTGTTTAGCCATACCTGTTCCTCACTACTTTACTGTAGCCATCTGGCCTTGCCCCATCACATATCCTCCCCCCCCCGCTCAACACCATAGAGTTGGGCAACTTGGGACGCCAGGCAGTGTGCTCGTGACAGACCATCAGTGTTGCCATGGTGGCATCCAGCCCTGTGCCGTATGCGGAATTGGAACGGTTGGAGGGATAAGAACCACCTGGTGACCCTTGCGTTCCTTTCCTTATTCCGCTGCATCCACTGGAGGGGTGCATGGTCCGTCACAAGAGTAAATTGCCGGCCTAAGAGGTAATAGCGCAGTGTCTCCATAGCCCATTTGACAGCAAGGCATTCTCTCTCAACTACTGTGTATTTCTGTTCTCTTGGGAGAAGCTTTCTGTTTAGGTAGAGGATCGGGTGTTCCTCTTCTCCCACCATTTGCGACAGAACTGCCCCCAACCCCACCTCGGAGGCATCTGTTTGTAAGATAAATTCCTTGTTAAAGTCCGGGGCTATGAGTACGGGGTCATTACAGAGGGCCGTCTGAAGGTCTATGAATGCCCCCTCTGCTGCATCGGTCCACTTCACCATGTCTGGACCTCAGGCCTTCACCAGGTCTGTTAGGGGACTTGCCATAGGGTCGAAATGGGGAATAAAACGTCGGTAGTAGCCTACCACACCTAGGAACACGTGGACCTGCTTCTTTCGGGTCGGCCGGGGCCAGTTTTCAATCGCCTCTAGCTTATTCGTTTGGGGCTTCACTATGCCCCTCCCTACAATATATCCCAGGTACCTAGCCTCTGCTAGCCCTACGGCGCATTTAGCGGGATTAGCAGTGAGGCCAGCCCACTTTAAGGTGCGCAGTACTGCCTCAACTTTCTCCAAGTGGGTTCCCCAGTCTGGCGTATGGATGACAACATCATCTAAGTATGCGGCTGCATAACTATTATCGGGGCACAGCAGCTTATCCATGAGGCGCTGGAATGTGGCCGGGACCCCATGTAGCCCAAAAGGGAGGACGGTGTACTGGAATAGCCCGTCCGGGGTGGAGAACACTGTCTTTTCTTTAGCTTCTTTGGTCAGGGGAATCTGCCAATACCCTTTTGTTAGATCCAGTGTAGTCAGGAATCGGGCACTACCCAGTCGGTCAACAGTTCGTCGATGTGTGGTATGGGATATGCATCGAATTGGGATACTTCATTCAGTCGGTGAAAGTCATTACAGAATCTCATGGTATCGTCAGGTTTAGGCACTAGAACAATTGGACTGCACCACTGACTGTAAGATTCTTCAATAACCCCTAATTCTAACATTTTCTTTACTTTGGCCTGGATTTCTTCTCTTTTGGCTGCTGGGATTCGGTAGGGTCTCAATGTTACCTTGGCTCCGGGGATCATGCAGATATGGTGATAGGTCTCAGTCATCCGCCCCGGTTTTGTAGAGAACACATCTCGGTTGCGAGTAATCATGTCGGCTGCCTCGATCTTTTGGATCGGCGTCAAGTCGGGTGACATCCTCACTTGCTCATGTAAGTTATCCTCCTGGGGAAGGGTCTCCTGGGTGACTAAGCATGCCTCTCGATCATGCCAAGGTTTTAGAAGATTGATGTGGTAAATTTGTTCCAGTTTCCTGCGGCCTGGCTGCCGCACCTTATAGTTTACCTCTCCCATGGCTTCAATCACTTTGTAGGGTCCCTGCCACTGGGCCAACAGCTTACTTTCTGCTGTGGGCACCCGGACCATCACTTGATCCCCTGGTTGGAACCGTCGAAGCTTTGCTTGGTGGTTATAATGGGTTCGTTGGGTTTCCTGTGCTTTCTCCAAGTGTTCCCATACAATGGGTGTAACTCAGGCTATCTGATCCCTCATCTGCAGTACATGCTCGACTATGTTCCTTCCGGGATTTGGCTCCTCTTCCCAGGCTTCTCTGGCTATATCCAATATGCCCTGGGGGTGGCGCCCGTATAGTAGTTCGAACGGAGAGAAACCTGTGGAGGCTTGTGGAACCTCCTGAATGGCGAACATGAGGTAAGGCAATAGGGTATCCCAATCTTTCCCATCCCAGCTCACCACTTTCCTGATCATGACCTTGAGGGTCCTATTGAACCTTTCCACAAGGCCGTCTGTTTGTGGGTGGTATACAGAGGTCTGTAGGGCTTGTACATGGAGCAATGAACAGAGATCTTTCATCAACTTGGACACGAAAGGTGTCCCTTGATCAGTTAGTATCTCCTTGGGTAGCCCAACCCGGGAAAAGATCTGTACTAGCTCCTTAGCTATTGTCTTGGAAGCCGTGTTGCATAGGGGGACGGCTTCCGGGTATCGGGTTGCATAGTCTAGTACAACAAGCACCTCAATGGGGTTCCCCTGAACCTCTATCTCCACTGGGATGGTGGGGTAATGGCTCACGGCCCCATGCACACACGTCACTGCTACACGTTTGGCTTGTAGCAGCTGGCTACTTTTTACCAGCTTACCCGATATAAGGGTGATAGCACTCCCCGAGTCCACAAGCGCTGTAGTCTCTGCTCCATTTATCTTCACCGGCCTGCTGTAGTTATGCGGGGCTAATGCGACGCCTGCAAGGTGGATAAGGGAGCACGGGATCTCCCAGTCCCCCAAGTTGCATTGCATAGGCTCCTCAGTGCTGGGACACTGTGCTGCTATATGTCCCCACTCCCCACATGCATAACATCTATAATTGTTTCTAATCACTCCCCTATCACGGAGGTTAGGGGGTTTAGTCCCAGGGTTCCCCCCACTCAGGCCAATCCCTTCCTTCTGAGGTGCCCGCTGGTTTTCAGCCCCCTCCTTCCTCCACCTAGGACTCCCCAGGGGTTTGGCTGTCCCACCTTCCAGGGTTGGAGTCGGGTGCTTGCTTCGAAAGGGGCCTTCCTTGGGTAGTCGGGTCAATTCCCTGGCTGTCATGCGTCTTTCTACCAGCGTGATCATCTCATCATAGGTCAATGGATCGTTCTGGCCTACCCATTTGCGGAGATCTGGTGGCAGTCCTCGCATGTAATGGTCCATGACCAGGGTTTCCAAAATCTCCTCCGGGCTGCACACCTTGGGCTGTAACCACTTCCATGCGAGGTGTATGAGGTCGAATAGCTGGGACCTCGGGGGTTTGTTCTCCTGGTACTTCCACTCCATGAACCTCTGGGCCCGTACCGCTGCCGTCACCCCTGATCGTGCTAGGATCTCTGCCTTCAGTCGGGTATAGTCAGTGGCGTCCGTGGCAGGCAAGTCAAAGTAGGCCTTCTGGGCCTCTCCGCACAAAAAAGGGGCGAGAATGCTAGCCCACTGCTCCTGGGGCCACATCTCACGCTGAGCAGTCCTTTCGAATGAGAGGAGATATGCTTCTATGTCATCTTCTGACATCATCTTTGGCAGACAACTAGTGGCCCTCAGGGTTCGCGTCCCATCTGACCCCAGGGCCTGGGTGGTGAGGATCTTTAGCTGGTCCACTACCTCTTGCAAGAGGGCACCATCTTGGGTTGCCTGGCCCATTAATAATTGATTGGTTTCTTGCTGTAGCCGCATAGACTCCTGTTGCGCCTTTGCCTGAACCTGGGTGGCCTCCTGCTGGGCTGCAGTGGCTTGTACCAGAGCTCTTACCACCTCCTCCATTGTGATACAAAGCAAACCAAAAAAACCCAAAACCAAATCCAAAACCCCAGTGCACTTTTTTTTCTCTTTTTTTAACCTCTTTCTTCCGCCATGCTGTGAATGATGCTGACACCAGTTGTGACAAAGTTCTGTCCTTGACTCTGTGGGTCCTGCGTTTCCTGATGGATTTTTGCTAGCCTCAGAGGCTCACTGTGACCCTCCACATAGCCCTTCTCTCTCTAGAGGCAAGGGTCACAGTCTACTGAGCCATTTTCATCATAAGCCAGCAAGGGAGGTGAGGAGAAACAACCCTCTCTCACACAGTCTCTGTTGTCTCCCAGGGCTTGTCTATACTTACGCGGTAGTTCGACGGCTGGCAATTGAACTTCCGGGTTCGATTTATCGCATCTTGTCTGGACGCGATAAATCGATCCCGGAAGTGCTCGCCGTCGACTGCGGTACTCCAGCTCGGCGAGAGGAGTACCGCGAAGTCGACGGGGGAGCCTGCCTGCCGCGTGTGGACCGCGGTAAGTTCGAACTAAGGTATGTCGACTTCAGCTACGTTATTGACGTAGCTGAAGTTGCGTACCTTAGTTCGAATTGGGGGGTAGGTGTAGACCAGGCCAAAGTATCAGTGATTAATCAAGGAGGGGAGGGGGGAGCCCGGGCCCGCCCTCTACTCCAGGTTCCAGCCCAGGGACCCTAAACTTAGCAGCTATGAAAGTTGACTTTTTGGAAATAGGGAGTGTACAATTCCCTGGGCTACTTCCCCACAGCAGCCCCCACTCAATAT
>NW_020711557.1:0-1070 GCF_002925995.2 Terrapene triunguis | reverse complement strand
GGAATAGACTCTGGCTCCCTCCCCCGTGGCCAGGCCGGCCCCGCAGGGCCCCCAGGAGTAACAAGTAGCAGACATGTCTCTTAGTTGGGTCGGTGGCTCTGACTGAGACACGCGGGGAGCTGGTGAGAGGAGACAGGAGCCATTTCTACAGAGTCACTTCTCAAGGTAGAACTGCACTTTACTGCAGCTGGGGGCCCAGCCCCGGCCTCCATTTAAAGCCCCTCTGTTAACTCATGGACCTGAGCTGCTTAGCAGGAGGCCAGGGTATTGCCTGGGTGAGTCTGCTTTGCTCATGTTCTCCAGGAGGTCGGAGGGGTGACCCTACAGCTGTGGAGGGTTTGCAGAGCCTTGCACGGACCAGCAGCTTCGGCTCGCGGGGCCCTGACACTCAGCCAAAGGTGCGCGGGAGGGAGAAAGGAAGGTGCTGGCCCTTTAACGTGGGGCTGCTGAAGCTGCTCTGGGGGAGGTGGAGCAGTTAATGGGAGGCAGGACCTAAGTGTCCCCAGCTTCGGGCAGCTCTTCAGCCAGCCCAGCTTGGCCGGGGAGGGGGTGGCTCCGGCAGCTCCCGGCAGAGCAGGAGGCTGCGGGCGGGCTGGGGAAGGAGCGGCAGGGAGCAAGGCAGCTGCTCGGAGCTGCCTGAGTGTTGGAAGAAGCGGCATGTCCAGCCCTGGGATCGGTGAGTCCGCCCGTGGTCCTAGCAGGTCCCCGTGACTTTAAGGCACCGAGACTCCCGGGCAAAGCCGCGGTTGGTGCACTTCGAAGTGGCTGCGGAGCGGTGTGACTCCTGATTTGGGAGTCCCCTTGTCGCTTGGAAACCAGCCGAGCTTTTCCCGGGGGCACGACCCTTTGCAGCCAGGGCACGGTGAGCACCCGGCGGCTTCAGCCTGCCGCCTGCGCCCGCCCTCTCCCCGGGGCTGGCTGGGGGCTGCTCCAGGCAGCAGAAGGGTCCCCAGCTCCCGCTAGGGGCTCTCCCGGGAAGGCGCCGCCCTGTCCCCCGGCGGGGCTGCTCGGCCGCCGGGGGACCTGGGGAGCAGGACCGGGCCGGCTGCCCCCTGCTGCACGGGGGCTCC
>NW_020711556.1:0-1243 GCF_002925995.2 Terrapene triunguis | reverse complement strand
GCAGGCCCATGGGAATAGACTCTGGCTCCCTCCCCCGTGGCCAGGCCTGCCCCGCAGGGCCCCCAGGAGTAACAAGTAGCAGATGTCTCTTAGTTGGGTCGGTGGCTCTGACTGAGACATGGGGAGCTGGTGAGAGGAGACAGGAGCCATTTCTACAGCGTCACTTCTCAAGGTAGAACTGCACTTTACTGCAGCTGGGGGCCCAGCCCCGGCCTCCATTTAAAGCCCCTCTGTTAACTCATGGACCTGAGCTTCTTAGCAGGAGGCCAGGGTATTGCCTGGGGTGGCTGGGTGAGTCTGCTTTGCTCATGTTCTCCAGGAGGTCGGAGGGGTGACCCTACAGCTGTGGAGGGTTTGCAGAGCCTTGCACGGACCAGCAGCTTCGGCTCGCGGGGCCCTGACACCCAGCCAAAGGTGCGCGGGAGGGAGAAAGGAAGGTGCTGGCCCTTTAACGTGGGGCTGCTGAAGCTGCTCTGTGGGAGGTGGAGCAGTTAATGGGAGGCAGGACCTAAGTGTCCCCAGCTTCGGGCAGCTCTTCAGCCAGCCCAGCTTGGCCGGGGAGGGGGTGGCTCCGGCACCCGGCAGAGCAGGAGGCTGCGGGCGGGCTGGGGAAGGAGCGGCAGGGAGCAAGGCAGCTGCTCGGAGCTGCCTGAGTGTTGGAAGAAGCGGCATGTCCAGCCCCTGGGATCGGTGAGTCCGCCCGTGGTCCGAGCAGGTCCCCGTGACTTTAAGGCACCGAGACTCCCGGGCAAAGCCGCGGTTGGTGCAATTCGAAGTGGCTGCGGAGCGGTGTGACTCCTGATTTGGGAGTCCCCTTGTCGCTTGGAAACCAGCCGAGCTTTTCCCCCCCGGGGGGAGGGATAGCTCAGTGGTTTGAGCATTGGCCTGCTAAACCCAGGGTCGTGAGTTCAATCCTTGAGGGGGCCACTTAGGGATCTGGGGCAAAATCAGTACTTGGTCCTGCTAGTGAAGGCAGGGGGCTGGACTCGATGACCTTTCAAGGTCCCTTCCAGTTCTAGGAGATGGGATAAAAATTTTTTCCCGGGGGCACAACCCTCTGCAGCCAGGGCACGGTGAGCACCCGGCGGCTTCAGCCTGCCGCCCGCGCCCGCCCTCTCCCCGGGGCTGGCTGGGGGCTGCTCCAGGCAGCAGAAGGGTCCCCAGCTCCCGCGGGGCTGCTCGGCCGCCGGGGGACGCTGGGGAGCAGGACCGGGCCGGCTGCCCCCTGCTGCACGGGGGCTCC
>NW_020711555.1:0-1509 GCF_002925995.2 Terrapene triunguis | reverse complement strand
CCAAACAAGAGCACCATTAAAATTACATCTTTTTTAAGCTAAATTTGAAGCAATTTTCCTCTTCCCTCTCTTTCTATGATTCAGCCCAAAGAACAAAAATTAAAAACGGAAAAGCTGGGATAGGTATAAAAGAGCATTATAGAAACTAATAGTTGACCAGCACCTTGAATTTTACAGTTGACAGTTTGTATTATTTGGTATTTTAAAAATAATGAGATCACAATTCCCTACTCTGACATCACAACCATGAATGAAATGTGTAAACTATAGAATTATTTTACAGTAGCTGGCCATGAATTACAAAGTAAATTAGAGAGAGTTAGAGTTATTGTGATGATCTGGGGGATTTGTCTATGTACAATTTATGAATTCTACTTGATATTATCAAGTTGTTAGTATGAAATTGCTGTATCATGGAATGCTTTGATGTGGATGTGGAATCCACCATTTGCTGACAGGGCTGTAGCTTGTTTCTCCCAGACTAGATACAGTGGTGGGTCATTAGACCTTTAAACAGTCATTTTTTCAGGTGGAAAGGCTAGGGAAACCAGTTCAACCAAGTTTCTCTGCAGGGGACTAGTGAAATAGAAAGAAGAAAATTCCCAGCAGCAGAATAAGGAACCAGGTATTGTTGGTGAGACATAAACTCAAGAGATTCACTGAACAGGACACTTTGGGGAGGATTTTTGTAGCAGGAGGGTCTGGTTTAACTGTGGGACTGACCAAGGGCAGAGAAAGTAGCTGACCTAGAGAGGTACTGTGATTCTGAAGAGAAACCACGAACCAACTACAAGAGAAGGATCCTATCCTATACTCAAGAACTGTCTAGAGTGGGGAGGAACCTGAAGCAGGGAAATGCCTATAGGTGAGTTTATTCTTTTGTATAGATCTGTGTATTTCTTGTGCTACCTAAGTAAACAGTAATGATGTTTTGCAAAGTTTGTCTGTTTGTTTTCACTATTGCATACCCCTGAAGAGGTAAACTATAAACCAGAACACTCCCAACTTTGTTGGGATTCTGGGAAACATGCAAGAGCTGCTGGAGAGGGTTGGGAAGATGGCAGTAGTTTCATGGCCTAGGCAATTGGACTGCAGGGTCCCCACTGCCAAGAGGGGTGTCAAACATGAGGTCTGCACCTGGAGTGTGGTCCCAGGGACAGTGTCTATATTCTGCCCAGTACCAGCAAATATGTGGGATTCAGCATTAGGAACCTCTTTCAGCAGTTTGGCAACTGTCCAGCAGGGGGAGCTCAACCAAATCTGTTACATCTCTATAGGCAGATGAGGTGGTATGAGTGCATATGCAATGAATGTAGGTTGTTGGCACAGAGGCAGCTGTTAGAGTAATTAACATGTAATATATAATAGCAACAGCTCACCCATGGCTCCCTCTTGTCTCCTGTTGTATTTTTGGGTGGGGTGTTGGTTTTCAGGGGTACTGTTAAGTTCTGATTGCACCCTCTGCTTTTAGTGCCTTGTCGTATATTTACTATCTTTAAAAAACTGATC
>NW_020711554.1:0-3349 GCF_002925995.2 Terrapene triunguis | reverse complement strand
CCAAACAAGAGCACCATTAAAATTACATCTTTTTTAAGCTAAATTTGCAATTTTCCTCTTCCTTCTCTTTCTGTGATTCAGCCCAAAGAACAAAAATTAAAAACTGAAAAGCTGGGGTAGGTATAAAAGAGCATTATAGAAACTAATCGTTGACCAGCACCTTGAATTTTAAAGTTGACAGTTTGTATTATTTGGTATTTTAAAAATAATGAGATCACAATTCCCTACTCTGACATCACAACCATGAATGAAATGTGTAAACTATAGAATTATTTTACAGTAGCTGGCCATGAATTACAAAGTAAATTAGAGAGAGTTAGAGTTATTGTGACGATCTGGGGGATTTGTCTATGTACAATTTATGAATCCTATTTGATATTATCAAGTTGTTAGTATGAAATTGCTGTATCATGGAATGCTTTGATGTGGATGTGGAATCCACCATTTGCTGACAGGGCTGTAGCTTGTTTCTCCCAGACTAGATACAGTGGTGGGTCATTTTTTCAGGTGGAAAGGCTAGGGAAACCAGTTCAACCAAGTTTCTCTGCAGGGGACTAGTGAAATAGAAAGAAGAAAATTCCCAGCAGCAGAATAAGGAACCAGGTATTGTTGGTGAGACATAAACTCAAGAGATTCACTGAGACAGGACACTTTGGGGAGGATTTTTGTAGCAGGAGGGTCTGGTTTAACTGTGGGACTGACCAAGGGCAGAGAAAGTAGCTGACCTAGAGAGGTACTGTGATTCTGAAGAGAAACCACGAACCAACTGCGAGAGAAGGATCCTATCCTATACTCAAGAACTATCTGGAGTGGGGAGGAACCTGAAGCAGGGAAATGCCTATAGGTGAGTTTATTGTTTTGTATAGATGTGTGTATTTCTTGTGCTACCTAAGTAAACAGTAATGATGTTTTGCAAAGTTTGTCTGTTTGTTTTCACTATTGCATACCCCTGAAGAGGTAAACTATAAACCAGAACACTCCCAACTTTGTTGGGATTCTGGGAAACATGCAAGAGCTGCTGGAGAGGGTTGGGAAGATGGCAGTAGTTTCATGGCCTAGGCAATTGGACTGCAGGGTCCCCACTGCCAAGAGGGGTGTCAAACATGAGGTCTGCACCTGGAGTGTGGTCCCAGGGACAGTGTCTATATTCTGCCCAGTACCAGCAAATATGTGGGATTCAGCATTAGGAACCCCGACCAGGGACATTCTATTTGCTACCCAAGATCCATAAACCTGGAAATCCTGGACGTCCCATCATCTCAGGCATTGGCACCCTAACATCAGGCTTGTCTGGTTATGTGGACTCTCTCCTCAGACCCTACGCTACCAGCACTCCTAGCTATCTTCGAGATACTACTGACTTCCTGAGGAAACTACAATCCATCGGTGATCTTCCAGAAAACACCATCCTGGCCACTATGGACGTAGAAGCCCTCTACACCAATATTCCACACACAGATGGACTACAAGCTATCAGGAACAGTATCCCCGATAATGTCACAGCTAACCTGGTGGCTGAACTCTGTGACTTTGTCCTCACCCACAACTATTTCACATTTGGGGACAATATATACCTTCAAGTCAGCGGCACTGCTATGGTTACCCGCATGGCCCCACAGTATGCCAACATTTTTATGGCTGACTTAGAACAACGCTTCCTTAGCTCTCGTCCCCTAACGCCCCTACTCTACTTGCGCTACATTGATGACATCTTCATCATCTGGACCCATGGAAAAGAAGCCCTTGAGGAATTCCACCATGATTTCAATAATTTCCATCCTACCATCAACCTCAGCCTAGATCAATCCACACAAGCGGTCCATTTCCTGGACACTACTGTGCTAATAAGCGATGGTCACATAAATACCACCCTGTACCGGAAACCTACTGACCGCTACACTTACCTACAAGCCTCCAGCTTCCATCCAGGACACACCACACGATCCATTGTCTACAGCCAAGCTCTAAGATATAACCGCATTTGCTCCAATCCCTCAGATAGAGACAAGCACCTACAAGATCTCTATCAAGCATTCTTAAAACTACAATACCCACCTGCTGAAGTGAAAAAACAGATTGACAGAGCCAGACGAGTACCCAGAAGTCACCTCCTACAAGACAGGCCCAACAAAGAAAATAACAGAACACCACTAGCTGTCACCTTCAGCCCCCAACTAAAACCTCTCCAGCGCATCATCAGAGATCTACAACCTATCCTGAAAGATGATCCTTTACTCTCACAGATCTTGGGAGACAGACCTGTCCTCGCTTACAGACAACCCCCCAACCTAAAGCAAATACTCACCAGCAACCACACATCACTGAACAAAAACACTGACCCTGGAACCTATCCTTGTAACAAAGCCCGATGCCAACTCTGTCCACATATCTATTCAAGTGACATCATCATAGGGCCTAATCACATCAGCCATACCATCAGGGGCTCGTTCACCTGCAGATCTACCAATGTGATATATGCCATCATGTGCCAGCAATGCCCCTCTGCCATGTACATTGGCCAAACCGGACAGTCTCTACGCAAAAGAATTAATGGACACAAATCTGACATCAGGAATCATAATACTCAAAAACCAGTGGGAGAACACTTTAACCTGTCTGGCCATTCTATGACAGACCTGCGGGTGGCTATCTTAAAACAGAAAAACTTCAAAAACAGACTCCAACGAGAGACTGCTGAGCTGGAATTTTTATGCAAACTAGACACAATCAACTCAGGGTTAAATAGGGATTGGGAATGGCTGAGCCATTACAAACATTGAATCTATCTCCCCTTGTAAGTATTCTCACACTTGCTTCTTATCAAACTGTCTGTACTGGGCTATCTTGATTATCACTTCAAAAGTTTTTTTTCTCTTACTTAATTGGCCTCTCAGAGTTGGTAAGACAACTCCCATCTGTTCATGCTCTCTGTATGTGTGTATATATATCTCCTCAATGTTTCACTCTATATGCATCCGAAGAAGTGGGTTGTAGCCCACGAAAGCTTATGCTCTAATACATTTGTTAGTCTCTAAGGTGCCACAAGTACTCCTGTTCTTTTAGCATTAGGAACCTCTTTCAGCAGTTTGGCAACTGTTCAGCAGGGGGAGCTCAACCAAATCTGTTACATCTCTATAGGCAGATGAGGTGGTATGAGTGCATATGCAATGAATGTAGGTTGTTGGCACAGAGACAGCTGTTAGAGTAATTAACATGTAATATATAAGAACAGCAGCTCACCCATGGCTCCCTCTTGTCTCCTGTTGTATTTTTGGGTGGGGGTGTTGGTTTTCAGGGGTACTGTTAAGTTCTGATTGCACCCTTTGCTTTTAGTGCCTTGTCGTATATT
>NW_020711553.1:0-6736 GCF_002925995.2 Terrapene triunguis | reverse complement strand
ACGTGCACAAGATATGGGTTTGTTATCTCATGTTGTTGTACACTGTACGCTCCTCCTATGCGCAACAATTCAACCACTTAGAAGTGTTGTAAACAGGGAAGTAGAAAGAATAAAAACCCCAGGAAAAATTCCCTGGGAGGCTTTTTGGCTACCACGACCTGGCGTTCTGTCTCCTTTCCTCTTTCGTCGCCACATCTGGTGACCCCGACGTGATAACCCCCTGCTCACCAGCTGGATACGCCGAGTGCACCCCCGCGGCCGTTTGCCGCCCTGATTCGTGAGTATGGGGGGGGGACTTTCCAGTGCCCAGAAGGAGCACGCAAGGGAGTTACAAAAGATTATACGGCAACGATCATGTGTCGTTGTCTCGGTCGCTCATATTGAGGACCTTCTAAGGGAGATAGATCGCCAGTGCCCCTGGTATCCGGACTGCGGGTCGTTACGGCTTCTTGATTGGATACGGATTGGGACCACCTTGTATAGTGAACCCCGTGCCCCGGTCCAGCACCTGCTGCTCTGGCAGCGTTGCAAGGAGGCGCTGGAGGGGGTCGGCCCCGACGGTCCCAAGCCAGTCTCCCTTTTGCCCCCAGGTGATGGGCCGCCCCCCTCCTACCCGCAGCTGACCCTTCCTGTGCCGCCGCCCGCGGCGGCGCCCCCCTGCCCACCGGTCGGGCGGGGGGGGCGCTGTCGCCACGGCGGTGCGGCGAGCGCGCGAGGCCGGTCTCTTGACCGACGAGGAATCCAGCTGTGGGTTCGAGGTGTTCCCCGTCTCTTGGCGGGATAATGGAAATGGGGGGGAGATAGTGGATTGGGAGGCTCTCCCCTACTCGGTTCTGCGCGAGCTCCGCAAGGCGGTTCGTGAGACCGGGGTGCGGTCCACTTTCACCCTGGGGATCTTGGAAGGTGTGTCAAACGGTTATCACTTGCTCCCCCAAGATTGGAAAGACGTGTCGCATGGTGCTGTCTCCCGCGCAATATGTTGTGTGGGATAGCGAGTATCAGTGAGAGGCGCTTACGGCGGCAGCACAGGGTGGGGGGGCCTATCTCGCTGAGCAGTTATATGGCGCGGGGCAGTTTTCGGGCATCCCCGAGCAGGCGGTGGGCACGCCCCGGGCAGCTTATCCCATCATTGGCCAGTGTGTCCGTCGGGCGTTTCGCAGAGTCCCCGCTGCGGGCGAGTCCTCTAAGTCCTTCGCGGTTACTCGGCAAGGTGCCGCCGAACCGTTCCACCAGTTTATTGACCGCCTCCAAGAGGCAGTCTAGAGGCAGATTGATAACCCGGAGGCCCAGACTGAACTAATGCAAAAATTGGCTTACGAAAATGCCAATGCAGATTGCCGCCATGCCATGCAGGCAGTGGTCGGGCGCCCGGGGTATACCCTGGCAGAATTGCTGCAGGCGTGTGCGGACGTAGGCACCCAAACCCATCAAATGGCCCTACTGGCAGCTGCCCTGCACAAGGGGCAGAAGCCTCAGGGGAACTGCTTTAACTGCCAAAAGCCCGGGCATTTTCGGCGAGAGTGCCGGGCCCCTGGGGGGGGCGTGTAAAAACAAACCCAAACCCCGAACAGACCAGAGGCCCCGCACGCTGTGTCCAAAATGCAAAAAGGGCTACCATTGGGCTGCGCAGTGTCGCTCAGCCGGGGGTGACAACCGGGCTTTAACTGCCAGCCAAGACAACCCCCCGGGAAACTAGTAGTCGGGCCTGCGACCAGCCCGAGGCCCAAGGCTGCGCCCCTCTCCGTGCACGACGTCCCCGCCGCCACAAGGGGCAGTGCGGGGATTGACCTTGTTAATCAGGAAAATATGGATATAACTCTCCCCGGGGAGGTCCTCCTCATGCCGTCCCAGATCCAGGGCCCGCTGCCGGAGGGCATGGTGGGCCTTGTCCTACCCCGCTCGTCCGCCAGCAAGCAGGGCCTGTTTGTGATGCCTGGGGTGGTGGATTCGGACTATGGTGGAGTTATCCATGTTCAACTGTGGAGTCATCTCCCGAAACAGTTGTTTCAGGGAGATGCCTGGGCGCAACTCATACTTGTGCCCTACTCCCTTCCGGCAGGGGGAAGAAACGTTCCCCGAACCGGAGGCTTCGGGTCCACCGGCCAGTGCACTGTTCACCCGCAAGTGGCAGCGGTTGTTAAAGATATTGGATCACCCCAACCCAAACGCATTTATTGCCTCAACGATCAGCCGTTCGAGGGTGTTATCGACTCTGGGGCAGACGTCACCGTCATCGCCGCCGCGCAGTGGCCCGCCCATTGGCCCGCGGAGCAGGCTCCGGCTGTTTGGGGTGTGGGCGGGGCGCAGGACTCGCTACGGAGTGCCCGATGGTTGGAGGTTATGGCGCCCCAGGGCACCCGCCGCGCCCGTATCCGGCCTATCATTCTCCCCGTCCACCTCAACCTGTGGGGCCGTGATTTATTAACACAGTTCACTGCCACCATCCATATTGATGATTAGGCGTACGGCCCTCCCCCTCCGTTGGCTCACTGACGAGCCTGTATGGGTTGCGCAGTGGCCGCTTCCTCTGGAAAAGCTGGAGGCCCTCCAGCACTTGGTCAGTGACCAGCTACGGGCAGGGCATTTGGAGGAGTCCACTAGCCCCTTTAATACCCCCGTGTTTGTAATTAAAAAGAAATCTGGCAAGTGGTGCCTCCTGCAGGATCTTCGCGCCATTAACAAAATTATACAGCCTATGGGTCCCCTGCAGTGTGGTACCCCCAATCCCAACCTTATCCCCTGTGATTACCGATTATTTGTAATAGATTTAAAAGATTGTTTTTTTACCATCCCCCTACACCCTGAGGACCGGGCGCGTTTTGCCTTTACCGTTCCGGTCTTAAATTATTCCCAGCCCACTCCACGCTATCAGTGGAATGTGCTCCCTCAGGGCATGTTGAACAGCCCCACCTTGTGTCAATATTTTGTTGCGCAAGCCTTACGGCCGTTTCGCACAGCACACCCAGATGCTTTAATCTATCACTATATGGATGACATTCTGGTGGCTCACCCCATACTTCCTGATAACTGGCTGGACGAACTGCGCCACCAGCTTGCAACGTTTGGTTTAGTTATTGCGCCGGACAAGGTCCAGTGTCAGCTGCCCTTTTTGTATCTCGGTCACCGTATGCTCCAGTCATATGCCCGCCCAGTTTGTCCCGAGCTGGTGTTGCCCGACCCTCTTACGTTCGTACAGCTCCAACAGTTATTAGGGTCCCTCAATTGGATTCGCCCTTTTTGCCCTCTGACTACCTCCATGCTATCCCCTCTTTTTTCTGGCCTTCGGCAGGGCCGCCTCCCCGGGGATATCATTTCTGTTTCCCAGGAACAGCGCCAGGCGGTCGCCCTCATTAACCGGACCCTGGCCCAAGTGTGGGTCGACCGCCGAGATAGGGAACAGCCCCTTTTTGCCATTTTGCTTCCCACACTTTCACAACCGACAGCTGTCCTCGCCCAGGAGGGGGCGGCAGTGTGTCTCCGTCTAATTGAATGGATTTATTTGACCCACTCCCCTCTGCATACTATTAAGACATTCCCTCAACAGGCCGCCGAGCTGATTTTCAAAGTGCGGGAACGGTCCCGCACCCTCTTGGGTTGTGACCCCGCTGCCATTATTGTCCCCATCCCGGCTAAAGACTGGAAACGCGCTGTCTCTTGCAGTGCCACCCTCCAGTTGTCTCTTGCCGACTATGTTGGGGAAATTAAATATTACATTCCCCCTGACCCCCATCTCTCGCTCTTGCAACAACGTTGCCTCAACCTCTGATCTTCTTTGTCCACCGTCCCCATTGAGGATGCACTTACCCTCTTTACGGACGGCGGCCCAACGCGAGGTGCGGTCAGCTGGCAGGAGCAGGGCACTTGGCAAGTCCGCTTTACCCTACCTCAGCGTTCTCCCCAGCGTGCAGAGCTGGCCGCTGTCATCCTGGCCTGCCGATGCTTCCAGGATGACCCTTTTAATCTTATTACTGATAGTCTTTATGTTACTAATGTTCTTAAGTCTCTTCCAGGTTCCTATGTGTCGCCCTCCTGTGATGACAATCTGTTGGCCCTTTTTCTCACCCTGCAACAGCTCCTTTCCTCCCGCTCTAGCCCACTGTTTGTGGCACATATTCGCAGTCACACCACACTACCGGGCCTATTGACAGAGGGTAACGCGGTGGCCGACCAGGCGGTCAAATCGGTGGCCTCGATTTTTTCCTCCCCAATTGAAAGCCACGCCTTCTTCCATCAGTCCGCCAAGGCCCTTGCCAAGCAGTTCACACTCCCATTGCATCAGGCGCAGGCCATTGTTCGCCAGTGTGACCTTTGCACTTCTCTCTCCAATAGCCCGGAGGTGGGGGTTAACCCTCGCGGCACTTTGGCCAATCAGCTTTGGCAAATGGATGTTACACACTTTCCTCCTTTTGCCCCCTGGCAGTATCTTCACATGTGTGTAGATACCTTTTCCCATTATGTGTGGGTCACCCCCCAGAAGGGTGAGGCCTCTCGTCATGTTATTAATCACATGATTCGCGCCATGGCAATCATGGGTCACCCGTCCCATCTTAAGACCGACAACGGCCCCGCCTACTGTAGCTCGGCCTTTGCCTCCTTCTGTACCACGTGGGACGTTGTCCACACGTTTGGTATCCCGTATAACCCCACAGGCCAGGCCATTGTGGAACGGGCCAACCGTGCGCTCAAACAGGCCCTGGCCCGCCAAAAACAAAAAGGGGGGATTCCAGTAGGCCTTCCTCCCCACCAGGAATGGCTGGCTGCAGTGCTCTTTACCCTGAATCATTTGAATTTGACTGACAATTACTCTGCAGCAGAACGTTATTTCCGCAGCCACCAGGCCTTGCCCCGCCCCCTTGTCAAATATCGCAGGGCCCCGGGCCCTCAGTGGCATGGCCCAGTGCCCCTTATAACGTGGGGACGGGGTCATGCTGCCGTTTCTCTTCCTACAGGTCCGTTGTGGGTCCCGGCGCGTAACGTCCGCCCGTGGCATGGCGATGGCCTGGCACCAGGGACTGTCGAACCCCATTCCGCAATTCAACCTACATCTACAGGATCCCGAGCGTCCTCGCCAGCGCCCCCCGCGGGAGCCCCCGCAGCGCATGACCTGGGGACAGGTTAAAGCCCTCTCATTGCAGGCCGAGCAGTTGCGAGCGCAGCAGCAGCTGGAACCTACCGCGGAAAATTACTTTGTGACATTGTTGGCTTGCCTTAATGCTAACTCACTTCTTATTTTGTGTGTATTGGGAGGTTTTCTGTTGGCCCCTGGTTGCCAAGGCGAACCCCAGATGGAGCAGCGGCTGCAGTTTAACATCTGGGTCCGCCTGGCACAAGTATTGAATCAATCTGATTTCTGCCTGGCCGTTGCCCCGGACATGCAAGGTCTGTTAAGTACCTGCCTTGTTCCTGTCTGCAAACCACCCAGCGACATACCAGTAAATACACGGTTAGGCCTTAATAACATCATTAATAAATCTGCCATACAATATTCCACTATCGCCCGCTGGGGAGAGGCTATGTATCGCCTCCCCTTGCGGGTGGTACAACTTTATACCCCCTTTGTAGCAAACCATGCCAATAACACTTGTGCCAAAGTAGTTAATTGTTCCAATTACAAGCCCCATGGGGGGTGTTTGGCAACTGGCCGAGCCTTATGGAGTTGCACCAAACCGCAAAATGTGTCAGCAAATTATGGGCACATCGAATTACCACCCGGTTGGTTCTTTACATGTGGCCGTCGCACGTTTAATTATGTCCCCGCAAATCTATCTGATACTCAATGTTGTTTGAGTCGTTTAGTCCCCATTATGCCGCAAAAGGCGTTGCTTCTTTCTTCGCCTCGCTTTAAGCGTAGGAGTGCCCCCCGTCTGCGACATGTAATGGTAATGTTAGCATATTAAGTCAGGCGGAGTATATTTCCCTTGCGGTTTCTCTTATAGGTTTGCCTGGGCTTGCCGTAGGCTATGGCAATAATATTGCCGAGCTGGCATGTTTATTGGCAAAAACCATAAACTCAACCTCCCAGGCCATTGGGCTCCTTAATGAGGAGCAACAGGAATTACGACACGCTATCCTGGATAACCGAGCCGCTATCGGTTACTTACTCCTGCAGCAACATCTGGGGTGTGAGACTGTAAAGGAAATGTGTTGTTTCAATCTTACTGATAATGGTAACCGCATACAACAGCAGATTGATATGCTGAAGCGTTATGCTCAAGCCATCCGCCAGGACGTTTCCCCTCCTTGGTGGGATTACATCTGGTCATGGCTACCCTCAGGGTGGATAAAAACCCTCTTACAGTATGGGGTCTTGGTCTTGGTCCTTGGCGTTTCACTTTGCTGCTTTGTTCAGTGTATACCCAGTCTGGTGGCATTGTGCATGCGACCTTGCGAGTGTGCTCCGTCTAAACACCGCATATAAATTAGAAAAGGGGGGGATGTAGGGACGCATAGCTCCCGAATCATCAGCCCACGGGTGCGGCACACTGTGCCTGTGGCTACGAGGCCGGAGCGGCCTTCACCCCAGTGTCTGTGTTTGGGAAACTTATTGGCTGACCTGATTTTCACCCTCGCTGCTTGCTTTTACGTGCACAAGATATGGGTTTGTTATCTCATGTTGTTGTACACTGTACGCTCCTCCTATGCGCAACAATTCAACCACTTAGAAGTGTTGTAAACAGGGAAGTAGAAAGAATAAAAACCCCAGGAAAAATTCCCTGGGAGGCTTTTTGGCTACCAC
>NW_020711552.1:0-1075 GCF_002925995.2 Terrapene triunguis | reverse complement strand
AATACACAACATAACAGTGCCAAATCCTGGAGGACTCACACAGGCCTACAAGAGCCAAAATTCAGAAGAAATGCCACAATTCTGTGGCAGAGGGATATAATGAGGAGCCTGCACAGGGGGACTCCATGGCTGCGATCCTTGGCTCATTACAGAGGAAGTGACTGTGTGTGGTCTAGGAGTGTGGCCAGTGAGCCTGTGCAAACTACATGTCCACATGGCCAAAACCCTGCATTGAGTGGAATGGCAGGTCTTGCTGCTTCTTCTCTTAACAGTGGCTGTGACATGGCTGCACCAACACTCCTGGTGCAAAAATTTGTCTCACGATTTGCTCCATGTGCAAGGATTTGGCCCTGACTGTGTAAAACTTTCCATGCTGTAGTCCATAAAAGAGAATACAAAGGCTTTTATACACTTGCTAGGCCACTTTGAGTGTGTTTGTCTCTGAAAGCTCTGATGCACAAGAGTGCTGGCAAGAAAATAAAACTTTATTTCCTACTCCCAGGCATATGATCAGGGGGACACAGCCCCATATTCCTTTCATATGACACTGTTCATTGTCAACTGACTTCACTGGCTACTATTACACGACATGCCACTTAAATCCTGTTTTGAGGGCTTATGTGGGACATATGTGATGCACATGCCTTGGGCTGATCTTCTGCACAAGGGTGAATTTCACTCTGTGTGTGTGCCATGAATTTGCATGTGCGTTAGCAGGAGTATGGCATAAAAAGAGAATATACCATATGCCTTTGTACTCAGAGGTATAGAATCGTGGGGCTAGCAATACACCATCCCTAAGTCCTTGCGAGAAACCCTGTTGCAGTTGAATGTTAGTGGGTAGTTTTTTGTTCAGCACTTAACGCACGGTGCTGTCTGTTTGCTGGTGCTTAGTAGTTTGGACTATATTAATGTGAACTAGGTACCTTTCCAGCATGCCAGCAGGATCTATACGGGGCAGTTACAGAGGAGCACGTTAGAGCACTTTAAGAATCGCATCATTTGGCATGCTTTGCCACACCATATAGACAAGCCCATAGGCTTAATGAGAGTCAATGGGACTTAGGCTCCTAAG
>NW_020711551.1:0-1153 GCF_002925995.2 Terrapene triunguis | reverse complement strand
AATACACAACATAACAGTGCCAAATCCTGGAGGACTCACACAGGCCTGCAAGAGCCAAAATTCAGAAGAAATGCCACAATTCTGTGGCAGAGGGATATAATGAGGAGCCTGCACAGGGGGACTCCATGGCTGCGATCCTTGGCTCATTACAGAAGAAGTGACTGTGTGTGGTCTAGGAGTGTGGCCAGTGAGCCTGTGCAAACTACATGTCCACATGGCCAAAACCCTGCATTGAGTGGAATGGCAGGTCTTGCTGCTTCTTCTCTTAACAGTGGCTGTGACATGGCTGCACCAACACTCCTGGTGCAAAAATTTGTCTCACGATTTGCTCCATGTGCAAGGATTTGGCCCTGACTGTGTAAAACTTTCCATGCTGTAGTCCATAAAAGAGAATACAAAGGCTTTTATACACTTGCAAGGCCACTTTGAGTGTGTTGGTCTCTGAAAGCTCTGATGCACAAGAGTGCTGGCAAGAAAATAAAACTTTATTTCCTACTCCCAGGCATATGATCAGGGGGACACAGCCCCATATTCCTTTCATATGACACTGTTCATTGTCAACTGACTTCACTGGCTACTATTACACGACATGCCACTTAAATCCTGTTTTGAGGGCTTATGTGGGACATATGGATTACAAAGGATGAATATAGGCAAACAACACAGGAATGCAGAGGCAAGATTAGAAAGGCAAAGGCACAAAATGAGCTCAAACTAGCTAAGGGAATAAAGGGGAACAAGGGGAACAAGAAGACTTTTTATCAATACATTAGAAGCAAGAGGAAGACCAAAGACAGGGTAGGCCCACTGCTTAGTGAAGAGGGAGAAACAGTAACAGGAAACTTGGAAATGGCAGAGATGCTTAATGACTTCTTTGTTTCGGTCTTCACCGAGAAGTCTGAAGGAATGCCTATCCTAGTGAATGCTAATGGGAAGGGGGTAGGTTTAGCAGATAAAATAAAAAAAGAACAAGTTAAAAATCACTTAGAAAAGTTAGATGCCTGCAAGTCACCAGGGCCTGATGAAATGCATCCTAGAATACTCAAGGAGCTAATAGAGGAGGTATCTGAGCCTCTAGCTATTATCTTTGGAAAATCATGGGAGACGGGAGAGATTCCAGAAGACTGGAAAAGGGCAAATATAGTGCCCATCT
>NW_020711550.1:0-8398 GCF_002925995.2 Terrapene triunguis | reverse complement strand
ACAAGCCCATAGGCTTAATGAGAGTCAATGGGACTTAGGCTCCTAAGCCAGCTATGCATTGCAATACCTAAATACCTTTAAAAATCTGGGCCTAAGTCTGTCAGAATGGCACCTTTCATAAGCACTAAATTCATGCTGAAATATTTAAAAAATATAGAAGTTAGCTATTGGTTTACATATGGAAGGAGTACATTTTATACATCTTTTTTTTTTTAATTACAAAAGACTCTTATTCCCATAGGTTCATATACTGTAGTGAGAGAAAACAATACCCTCTTGGTATTCATTCTTCACCTCAGACTCTGTGGCCCAATTTTTTGGGTATTAAAAAATAGCTTTAACTGAGATGATCTGAAAATGTTGCATCATTTGAAAAATAGAATTAGAAAAACTCAAATGTAAACAACTGCTGCACTCAATCAAACTAAAAACTACAATAGAACAAAACATCCAAATCTCATGACACTGTGGTAAGCATTGTATTTTTGTTCCGTGCATTACTGCCAATGTCTTTGTGTAGTTATTTTAATTGGCTTCCTCTGCCTGCCAGATGCATTCCGTGATGCCATGATAACAAATTTGATGAGTGATTTCTTTTATTGTGCCTGATCAACAAAGCATGCCACGGCGATGGTAAACTGTCATAAACAGTGGTTTATGGCATCACTAAATAAGTCAAGCAGGAGGAGGCTATGCTATGCTATAAGATCTATACAGATCTATATAAGATCCTTAAGTGAATACAAGAGCGTCCATCAAAATCTGTCAGCAATTAAAAAAAGTGTTTCTATCAATGTTGTTTCACTCATATTTATCTCTGGGTATCTGGATCTCTGGTTTTATTTTAAAATGATGCCATTGGGGTGGAATGCGCTGGGGACAAACATAGTTTTAAAGTTCTCTAGTGTGTGTCAGTGGTTCTTTGAGTTATCAAAAACTCTGTTGGGATCCAAATGAGAGAAAATTATTAAGTTTTCACATAAGTATTACTCTTACCGATGCCATTCCTTGCAGTCATCTAGTATTTAATTTCAGTTCCTAGGGCTCTCAAATCAGGTTACTGATACAGAATAATCCTGTAGCAATCCTGTCTGTAATTCTGTAACGATACATTTTGTCATTTGGAAAAAAAGTTCTTATTTTTTTTTGTCCCAAAGGCAAAAATATGTCATGTTTCAGGAATGTGTCTATTGTATCTGAAAAAGAAAGGCCAGCTAACCGAAATGTTATCAGCAATTACCAAAGTAGTTTAACTATACATTTTTAGTATTTCAGAAAAGGAAAATAAAGCACAAACCCAGGTTAAGTCGATGAAACAATGTTAGATTCTGGTGTGCTGCCAATATGCTCCATAATAGAGATTTAAAAGTTAATAGTGTAGGAGATTAGAAATTGGTGTCAGTTACAGATCTGTGCAAAGTGATTTCTTTGCATTAAGACATAACAGCTGAAATGAATAAAGTATATTTCTTTCTTATTTTTTTTTCATTTAGCTGTAACTGCAGCTTTGGCATGCAGGCCAAATCTCCTCATGCAGGCTGTATGGCGCCGTTCCTTGGTAAAAGAACACAGTGAAAATTTTTAAAAAGGAAATGGATATCATAGTTTATCCTGGAAAAAAACTCCTTTACATGTAGCACATAAAACTCTGTTTCAAACAAATAAACAAAATACAAGGCACTTGGCTTATCACAGCACAAAAGTTGAAACCTCTCTGGGCCAGATTCTCAGCTGGTGTAGATTGGTGGAGCTCCATTGACTTTAAGAGGCCATGCTGTTCTACACCCAGGGGGTTCTGGGTCTCTGTGGTTTAAATCATGATCACTAGACTTGATTCTGATATTACTTTTCTCTGTGTAACTGAAGTCAATGGGCCCAATTCCCATATCTTGTGTTGTCACTTACACTTGTGTGCATCTAATCATCATGGCGCTATTTTACTTTGCATACCCTTTGCACTGGTGTACATATTTATGGCAAGTGCAGGGCAACTGATAATCAAGCCAACAGAGTTAAATTACAGTGATGTAAAGCTAGTGCAGGTGGTATCAGAATTAGGTCCATAGGGCCTAACCCGTTCCCCACTTTAGTCAATAGCAAAGCTTCCATTGGCACGTTAGCAGGTTGAAGTGAACTCTAGGGGAGAGTCTGTGGCTCCTCTCCACCCGCTACAACTTGCCTCATTCACACTAGGATGTTTCACACGTGCTAGTTAACATGCATTTGTGAACATGTTAAGAATATATCTTTTTCCCTTTTGTAGACATGCCCTTAGAAACTGATGTTAGTCCGGTCTCTTAATGCACAATGCAGGAAATCTCTCAGGCCCAGATTTTTAAAGGTATTTAGCTGTTGTTCTGCTCAATGTTACAAGATCTAGGGCCAGGTCTACACTACCGCGGTAGTTCGACGGCTGGCAATCGAACTTCCGGGTTCGATTTATCGCGTCTGGTCTGGACGCGATAAGTCGAACCAGGAAGTGCTCGCCATCGACTGTGGTACTCCACCTCAGCGAGAGGAGTACCGCGGAGTCGACGGGGGAGCCTGCCTGCTGCGTGTGGACCGCGTCTGAACCGTGGTAAATTCGAACTCAGGTATGTCGACTTCAGCTACGTTATTCACGTAGCTGAAGTTGCGTACCTTAGATCGAATTGGGGTGTTAGTGTAGACCAGGCCTAAGTGACTTAGCTGGCTAACTCTCAATGGGAGTTAGATGCCTAAATACCTTTGAGGAGCTGGGCCTAAGTCACTTTTGAAAATGGGACTTAACTGAGCACTGATATAGAAGAGTCTAGTTTTCGTACACTAGTACAGGGAAGTTGTAAATTCTGCAGGAGAATGTTTAAATCCAAACCAAAGCATTTTTAATTGGATTTTTTTTAAAAATCACAGAAACCTTTCCATTGTTTAAGTTCTGTGGGACACTGTTTTTGAAAAACTGAATTTAGGGCCTCAGTTGATCTGACAATATCCCTTTAAATGGCTCCCTAACACCGTACCTCAGTGATGCAGAATGTGTCATTCCATAAGAACACAAAAATGGCCATACTGGGTCAGACCAATGGTCCTGCTAGCCCAGTAGCCTGTCTTCTGACAGTGGCCAATGCCAGGTGCTTCAGTGGGAATGAACAGAACAGTCAATCATTGAGTGATCCATCCCCTGTCATCCTCTCCCAACTTCTGTAAAAGAGTATTAATGAGTTCTGCAATCTTAATAACATAACCAATTTTATTAAATTATTGTACATACACGCACAAGAGATTTTTTCCCAATTTCATTGTATGACTTACAATCTTTTTTTTATGTTTAAAAGCAACAATTAAAATCCAGTCTGCATTGTCGGCACACAAAGAAACACAGAAAACTAGCCAACTTCAGTGTTTTTATGTAACTCCACTTTATAAACACTTAATTGGAATCCTTGCAAAAATGTGCTTCTGGGCTGAAACCACCTGCCACGTTTCAGCCTAGAATAAATGGCACCTACTGAGCTAAACCTCTAACAAACATAAGGCCAAACCAGTCCTCAGTTCTTGCGCGGGTGAAACTCCCACTGAGTACAGTGTGAGTTTTGTCTCACTAAGGACTGCAGGATTAGGCCCATAGATGAAAAGGAACATGCAAGCCCTTTGCTGTGGCAGCTTTTAGAGGTCAGACACAGCTGTAATTCACGATTGAGAAGTATTTAGTGAACCTTTAACAAGGCTATCTCCTATCAGCATGGCACATGTTAACCACTCTTATTTATTGGTATGGTTGGTCATGGCAAAAAGGGCAAAACCATAATTTAGTAAAAAAGAAGAATATAATGGAATATCAATATTTTAATTAAAGAGACAAATGGCTGAGATAATATCTTTTAATGGACCAAGTTTAATTAAGTTCTTTTTCATGGGAAAAGTCCAATGTTCTCTATTTTACAATAATATATTTTAAACCATCTATTCGTAATGCTACCCTAAAACCATTAAAAACTTCACTACCCCAGATGTAATAGTCATGCTGGAGTAAGGCTGACCCATTCTGCTAGTGCTCATTCATCTGAATAACATTACATGTGGATAGTCCTGGGTGTGTTTGCAGGATCAGAGAGAACAGTTAGGATGGGTGCTCCTGGATTCAGGCAGAGCCATAGTGACTTCACTGCGAGTCCATGTGGGTGCAGAAGTCTACTCACGTAGTACTCTTTGAAGGATTGGGGACATACTCAATGTCAGGATGGCCCTAAGGGAAAAAGAACTCTATCTGCTTTTTCTTAAAATAATTCATTGGAAAGATAAACATTAATAAACATTGTTTCTTAAATTACAGCACACAGCGGGTTTTTTTAGTTCTGTGGTTTTTGAGCAGAATAGGATTTTCAATAACAAGTAAGCTACAGTGAGAATAAACATGAATAAAAGAGTATTTGATTTATAAACCTGTTTAGCCAGAGAAGGCAATCTTCAGCTGCACTGAAGAACAATACAATCCTTGGCCATAACGAGCTGCACTGGGCCCCACACTGCAATCTGTTCTGTTTCATGCCAAACAAAATCTTTGGCTGTGCTGGAACAACCTACAACCTGGGTTCCTCAGAGAATAATTCGCTGCTAATGTTCTTGAAATGAGCAGCAGAAGTTGGGAAGGAAGCAAACAATTCTAATTAAACTTTGCTGTTTGTGGCCCAAATAAATGAATATTCAGACAAATGTCAGTTGGCCACAAGAACAAAAGGAATGAAACCAGCAGAGTCCCAGACAAATTGGGATGTCTGGTCAATTTATGACCTACCGTGACAGTCCCAGCTCTGCCTTGATGGTGGCATCAAAAGCAGAGGAAATACATCCTGACCTTATCCAACTCTGCTCACATTGAGTAAATGTGACTGAAAAGAACAGTTTGAAGCCCAGGGTTAGAGTAGCAGACAGAGCTAACAGGGGCAGCACACTACAGGGGCAGTGTAGACTCCTGCAAGGGAAACTCCAAGGTAGATTGGTTTAGGTACAAGAAGAGGACTTCTGTAGCCCAAGGGGGCAAGAGAAGTATCCAGATCCATTTGGACTTGTTCATGATACCCTGGAAGGAGTTTGAACTTGGTGACTTGGCCGGAGGGCTGAGCCACAGAAGATCTGGAGTTGGAGGCAGGCAGCCAGAAAAAGGCACTGAATACGAACATAGCAGCAACATCCCGCGCAGATGTAAGGGGGAGCTCCAAGGGTGAGGGAGCCGCAGCACACAGCTCTGTTGCCAGCTCTTGCTATTTTCTCATAAGTCTTGTGATATTTGGTGTATTTCTTAAAACTCCAGCTCCTGGAGTCATGAGAATCTCGGCTTCCATTTTTTCTTTAAAAATGAAAGTTTCTAGGCATCATTGGTGCAGAGTTGAGCTTAAAAATATGACCCAACCCAGGAGGCAAATAAAAAGAACCCCAAGTGTATTTTAAATAACTCATTATTTGTAATACATGCAGTGTTGTTATAGCCATATTGGTCACAGGATATTAGAGAGACAAGGTGGGTGAGGGAATATCTTTTTATTGGACCAGCTTCTGTTGGTAGGAGAGACAAGCTAACAGTTCTGTGTAAGCTCAAAAGCTTGTCTCTTTCACCAACAGAAGTTGGTGCAATAAAAGATGTTAGCTCACCCACCTTATTTCATTATTTTTAAGACAGTCTCATGATTTGGGGGGCCATGTTTCATGATTTTTAAATATTTGAGATTGCAGTATTGTCTCCATCCCATTCACAGGCCTCCAGACCTATGGGGTCTGAGGAAAGTTGGGGAATGCTGCCATGGAGGAAGCTGGACACTGCCATCTTCCATCCAGGCAGGGGAGCTCTAAAATGGATTCTCTGGAGTACGATCAGGCCCTGTTTTATTTACCGTAAATATTTTGTCCTGGATTCCTTGGTGCTATCTAGTCTGGCTTTTTTGGATTGTACTTAGCCCCCAAAAACTGTTCTTGCTCAGCTCCTGGTTTTGATACTGGTAATTCTGTTTAAAACCCATAAGCTTTGTGTTCTTTTCAAAAGAAAACTGCCTTCTGGAATAGACAATAACTCTATGCTGTAGTACACCTCTACCCTGATATAACGCGACCCGATATAACACGAATTCGGATATAACGCGGTAAAGCAGCGCTCCGGGGGGGCAGGGCTGCACACTCCGGCGGATCAAACCAAGTTTGATATAACGCGGTTTCACCTATAAGACAGTAAGATTTTTTGGCTCCCGAGGACAGCGTTATATCGAGGTAGAGGTGTAGTTTTATTAAGGATGGAGACGGCCAGACAGATTTGAGCCTCTGCTACTAGAACCAAGATCCAGAGTAAAGGAAAGTGCTGTTTCTAGTCCAAGCTGTCAAAAGTGTTTTGCTCCCTGTCTCAAAGGATGAACTGAGGCTTTAAGAGAGGTTCAAGTCCCTACTATGATCTATGCCCATCCCTGACCTGTGCTTTCGCTCTGATTATGGGACTACCACAAGGGTGGCTGGGAGAGCAGGCAGGAATAAAAGACAAGTCACTTTCTCAAGTAGAGAAACTGTCTGCTGGTGGTGTGCTCCAGAAGGAAGATTTGTGTGCTACAGGAAGGACTTGGATGGGGGTTCCCAGCTGAAAGTTGGCTGGGAAAGGAGCTAGTGGAAAGGGCTAGAAAAGCATACAGGGTAGGCGTTGGAATACTAAGGGTGGAGCAGATTGCTGTTTCTCTGCATAGGGCCTGGGACAGAAGGAAAGAATGCACTTTCATAGAATCATAGAAGATTAGGGTTAGAAGAGACCTCAGGGGGTCATCTAGTCCAACCCCCTGCTCAAAGCAGGACCAATCCCAACTAAATCATCCCAGCCAGGGCTTTGTCAAGCCGGGCCTTATAAACCTCTAAGGATGGAGATTCCAACACCTCCCTAGGTAACCCATTCCAGTGCTTCACCACCCTCCTAATGAAATAGTGTTTCCTAATATCCAACCTAGACCTCCCCCACTGCAACTTGAAACCATTGCTCCTTGTTCTGTCATCTGCCACCACTGAGAACAGCCTAGCTCCATCCTCCGTCGAACCCCTCTTCAGGTAGTTTAAGGCTGCTATCAAATCCCCCCTCACTCTTCTCTTCTGCAGACTAAATAACCCCAGTTCCCTCAGCCTCTCCTCGTAAGTCATGTGCCCTAGCCCCCTAATCATTTTTGTTGCCCTCCGCTGGACTCTCTCCAATTTGTCCACATCCTTTGTGTAGTGGGGGCCCCAAACTGGACACAGTACTCCAGATGTGGCCTCACCAGTGCCGAACAGAGGGGAATAATCACTTCCCTCAATCTGCTGGCAATGCTCCTACTAATGCAGTTCAATATGCTGTTAGCCTTCTTGGCAACAAGGGCACACTGTTGACTCATATCCAGCTTCTTGTCCACTGTAATCCCCGGGTCCTTTTCTGCAGAACTGCCACTTAGCCAGTCAGTCCCCAGCCTGTAGCAGTCCATGGGATTCTTCTGTCCTAAGTGCAGGACTGCACTTCTCCCTGTTGAACCTCATCAGATTTCTTTTGGACCAATCTTCCAATTTGTCTAGGTCATTTTGGATCCTATCCCTACCCTCCAGCATATCTACCTCTCCCCCCCCAGATTAGTGTCATCTGCAAATTTGCTGAGTGTGCAATCCATCCCATCATCCAGATCATTAATGAACAAAACCAGCCCCAGGACTGACCTCTGGGGTACTCCGCTTGATACCAGCTGCCAATTAGACATTGAGCCGTTGATCACTACCCGTTGAGCCCGACGATCTAGCCAGCTTTCTATCCACGTTATAGTCCATTCATCCAATCCATACTTTTTTAACTTGCTGCCAAAAATACTGTGGGAGACCATATCAAAAGCTTTGCTAAAGTCAAGATATATCATGTCCACCCCTTTCCCCATATCCACAGAGCTAGTTATCTCATCATAGAAGGTAATCAGGTTGGTCAGGCATGACTTGCCCTTGGTGAATCCATGCTGACTGTTCCTGATCACCCTCCTCTCTTCCAAGTGCTTCAAAATGGATTCCTTGAGGACCTGCTCCTTGATTTTTCCAGGGACTGAGGTGAAGCTGACCAGTCTGTAGTTCTCCAGAATCTCCTACCCCTCAGCTTGGTTGCTTGGAGTCTGACAGTGCAATTGCCTGAAGTCTATGGAGAGCAAAGGGGTGATGTGACTCCTTGTAGTCAAAGAGGTTGTGGGAGCAAAAGGACTTGTTTTATTAAAAGGGGAGGACTTTTGGTTTTGGTCAGAGTGCTAAAAAACCAAATCAACAGCTCCCTCAGTAACTGACTGGCTGAGGTGAGTGGAAACTAAGGTAGTGGTGAAGGACCTGGTAAGTAGACCTGATACGTAGATGGGAGAGATTCCAGAAGACTGGAAAAGGGCAAATATAGTGCCCATCT
>NW_020711549.1:0-1432 GCF_002925995.2 Terrapene triunguis | reverse complement strand
GGGAGAGATTCCAGAAGACTGGAAAAGGGCAAATATAGTGCCCATCTATAAAAAGGGAAATAAAAACAACCCAGGAAACTACAGACCAGTTAGTTTAACTTCTGTGCCAGGGAAGATAATGGAGCAAGTAATTAAGGAAATGATCTGCAAACACTTGGAAGGTGGTAAGGTGATAGGGAACAGCCAGCATGGATTTGTAAAGAACAAATCATGTCAAGCCAATCTGATAGCTTTCTTCGATAGGATAACGAGTCTTGTGGATAAGGGAGAAGCTGTGGATGTGGTATACCTAGACTTTAGTAAGGCATTTGATACGGTCTCGCATGATATTCTTATCGACAAACTAGGCAAATACAATTTAGATGGGGCTACTATAAGGTGGGTGCATAAATGGCTGGATAACCGTACTCAGAGAGTTGTTATTAATGGTTCCCAATCCTGCTGGAAAGGCATAACGAGTGGGGTTCTGCAGGGGTCTGTTTTGGGACCGGCTCTGTTCAATATCTTCATTAACGACTTAGATATTGGCATAGAAAGTACGCTTATTAAGTTTGCGGATGATACTAAACTGGGAGGGATTGCAACTGCTTTGGAGGACAGGGTCATAATTCAAAATGATCTGGACAAATTGGAGAAATGGTCTGAGTTAAACAGGATGAAGTTTAACAAAGACAAATGCAAAGTGCTCCACTTAGGAAGTTTCACACATACAGAATGGGAAGAGACTGTCTAGGAAGGAGTACGGCAGAAAGGGATCTAGAGGTTATAGTGGACCACAAGCTAAATATGAGTCAACAGTGTGATGCTGTTGCAAAAAAAGCAAACGTGATTCTGGGATGTATTAACAGGTGTGTTGTGAGCAAGACACGAGAAGTCATTCTTCCGCTCTACTCTGCTCTGGTTAGGCCTCAGCTGGAGTATTGTGTCCAGTTCTGGGCACCGCATTTCAAGAAAGATGTGGAGAAATTGGAAAGGGTCCAGAGAAGAGCAACAAGAATGATTAAAGGTCTTGAGAACATGACCTATGAAGCAAGGCTGAAAGAATTGGGTTTGTTTAGTTTGGAAAAGAGAAGACTGAGAGGGGACATGATAGCAGTTTTCAGGTATCTAAAAGGGTGTCATAAGGAGGAGGGAGAAAACTTGTTCACCTTAGCCTCTGAGGATAGAACAAGAAGCAATGGGCTTAAACTGCAGCAAGGGAGGTCTAGGTTGGACATTAGGAAAAAGTTCCTAACTGTCAGGGTGGTTAAACACTGGAATAAATTGCCTAGGGAGGTTGTGGAATCTCCATCTCTGGAGATATTTAAGAGTAGGTTAGATAAATATCTATCAGGGATGGTCTAGACAGTATTTGGTCCTGCCATGCGGGCAGGGGACTGGACTCGATGACCTCTCGAGGTCCCTTCCAGTCCTAGAATCTATGAATCTATGA
>NW_020711548.1:0-5946 GCF_002925995.2 Terrapene triunguis | reverse complement strand
TCTCTGGCCAGGAGGGATTTTATAGTACTGTACACAGGAGAGCTGTTTCCCTTCCCTTTATAGTTATGACACGCCCCCCAAATCACAGATAGTGTTGGACATTCGGTTCCACACTGGCTGTGATTTCTTCCTGGAGTTCTAGGAGAAAACAGAGTTAATAAGACACATGTACCTTTAGACATACTACTGATTATATAAAAACTAACAATATGTTTCATTCCAAGAACAATTGTTAACCAGTTAACTCTGGGAAACTTTCCCGGGAGAGTGCATCAGCCACTTTGTTAGAAGCTCCCGAAATGTGTTGTATTTCAAAATCAAAATCTTGGAGAGCTAAACTCCACCGAAGAAGTTTTTTGTTATTTCCCTTGGCGGTATGAAGCCACTGTAGCGCAGCATGGTCTGTTTGTAGTTGGAAACGCCGTCCCCAAACATATGGGCGTAGCTTTTCCAGCGCGTACACAATGGCGTAGCATTCCTTTTCGCTGATTGACCAGTGGCTTTCCCTCTCTGACAGTTTCTTGCTGAGAAACACGACAGGATGGAATTCTTGATCCGGTCCTTCCTGCATTAAAACTGCTCCCACGCCTCGCTCGGACGCATCTGTGGTTACTAGGAACGGTTTGTCAAAGTCTGGGGCCCTTAGCACAGGGTCAGACATGAGTGTTGCCTTAAGCTGGTTAAAGGCCTTTTGACACTCATCAGTCCACTGAACTGCATTTGGCTGTTTCTTTCTGGTTAGGTCTGTCAGCGGGGCGGCGATTTGGCTGTAGTGTGGTACAAATCGCCTATAATATCCGGCCAAGCCTAAGAAGGATTGGACCTGTTTCTTTGACTTTGGAACCGGCCACTTTTGGATAGCATCCACTTTGGCCTGTAGGGGATTTATAGTTCCTTGACCCACCTGGTGCCCCAGGTACGTCACTCTGTTTTGGCCTATTTGACACTTTTTAGCCTTAACAGTTAGTCCTGCCTGTCGGATGCGCTCGAAGACTTTTTCCAGGTGCTCCAGGTGTTCTGTCCATGAATCAGAAAAAATGGCCACATCATCGAGGTAGGCAACTGCAGATTCTCCCAATCCCGCTAGGAGACCATCTTCAAGTCTTTGGAAGGTGGCGGGTGCATTTCGCAACCCGAAAGGGAGTACATTGAATTCATATACCCCTGCCTGGGTGACGAAGGCTGACCTTTCCTTAGCGGGTTCATCTAGTGGTACTTGCCAGTACCCCTTGGTTAAGTCTAAAGTAGAGATGAATTGGGCATGTCCCAATTTCTCCAATAGCTCATCTGTGCGTGGCATTGGATAGTTGTCAGGATGAGTTACAGCATTTAGCTTACGGTAGTCCACGCAAAAGCGTATTTCCCCATCTGGTTTGGGAACTAGAACCACTGGAGATGCCCATGCACTGGTAGAGGGGTGGATTATACCCATCTGTAGCATGTCCTGGATCTCCCTTTGTATAGCAGCTTGGGCATGAGGTGACTCCCGGTAGGGTGGGGTTCTAATTGGGTGAGCATTACCTGTGTCAATGGAGTGGTATGCCCGTTCAGTCCATCCTGGAGTGGCTGAGAAAATCGGTGCAAAGCTTGTGCACAGCTCCTTGATCTGCTGTCGCTGCAGACGTCCCAGGGTCGTGGAGAGGTTCACCTCTTCCACGCCACCATTCCTTTTTCCTTCGTCGTAGACATCTTCAGGCCACTCCACGTCATCTGTTTCCTGGGCTGTAAACTGGCAAACGTTTAATTCTCTGGAATAAAAGGGCTTAAGAGAATTAACATGGTATACCTTAGGCTTTATGTTGGAGGTGGGGGAGGCTATGAGATAGTTAACAGCTCCTAGGCGCTCCTGGACCATGAATGGTCCTTCCCACGATGCTTCCATTTTATGGGCCTGGAGCACCTTTAAGACCATGACTTGGTCTCCTACTTTGAAGGACCGTTCTCTGGAATGTTTATCATACCAGGCCTTTTGCTCTTCCTGAGCATCCTTTACGTTTTCTTTAGCAAGGGCTAAAGAGTGTCGGAGGGTGCTTTGTAGGTTGCTTACAAAGTCTAGAATGTTAGTTCCTGGAGAAGGCGTAAACCCCTCCCATTGCTGCTTCACCAACTGTAATGGTCCCTTAACCTCGCGGCCATACACAAGTTCAAATGGTGAAAACCCTAAACTGGGATGCGGTACAGCCCTGTAGGCAAAAAGCAACTGCTGCAACACTAGGTCCCAATCATTGGAGTGTTCATTTACGAATTTACGTATCATGGCCCCCAAAGTTCCATTAAACCTCTCCACCAGACCATTGGTTTGATGGTGATGAGGGGTGGCAACCAAGTGATTCACCCCATGAGCTTTCCACAGGTTTTTCATGGTCCCTGCCAGGAAATTAGTTCCCGAATCTGTAAGGATGTTGGAGGGCCACCCTACCCTGGCAAAAATGTCTGCTAATGCCTGGCACACACTTGTAGCCCTGGTGTTGCTTAAGGGTACAGCTTCCGGCCATCGGGTAGCAAAATCCATGAAAGTCAGTACGTACTGCTTTCCTCTGGGTGTCTTCTTTGGGAAAGGACCCAGAATATCCACAGCTACTCGCTGAAATGGGACCTCAATTATGGGTAGTGGCTGGAGAGGGGCTTTAACCTGGTCTTGGGGCTTTCCCACTCGTTGGCACACCTCACAAGACCGGACATAATTAGCAACGTCCTTGCCCATTCCCTCCCAGTGGAAGGACTTCCCCAACCGGTCTTTGGTTCTGTTCACCCCAGAATGGCCACTGGGATGATCATGGGCTAAGCTCAAGAGCTTTACCCAATACTTAGTGGGAACTACCAACTGTCTTTGAGGATGCCAATCTTCCTGGTGCCCACCAGAAAGAGTCTCCTTGTATAAAAGTCCTTGTTCTACAACAAACCGGGATCGGTTAGAAGAGCTGAGAGGCGGTGGGGTGCTCCGTGCCGCCGCCCAAGCTTTCTGAAGGCTGTCATCTGCTTCCTGCTCGGCCTGGAACTGTTCCCTTGATGCTGGAGACATCAGTTCCTCCTTGGACTGTGGACTGGGGCTTGGTCCCTCTGGAAGCGATGCAGGTGCTGGGGCTGTTTCCATTGACTGTGAACCACTGTCCACTGGTGCACTATGTGGTATTTCAGGCTCTGGCTGAGCCTCTTGGGTAGGGTTATGTGCTGCTTCCACCAGTTCAGGCTCGCTGGTGCCCTCTGGCATTGGAGTTGTAGACGGGTTTGCAAGCGCTGGACTCAGTGCTGGCAATGGTTCTGGTGCTGGTTGTGTTGCCAGTTCCGGTTCTGGGACTGGCTTTGGCTGGGTCTCTGGGATTGGATCCACTACGGCTGTTGCAGTCGTTGGCAGGGGATCCGGTTCCACCACCTTTGTTTGGGTCTCCGGTAACACAGACAGGGCCCTGGTGGACGGCTCAGGAACAGGGATGGGGGTGAAAGCTTGCTTAGCCTGGCTGCGGGTGACTATTCCCACCCTCTTGGCTAGCTTTACATGGTTGGCCAAGTCTTCCCCCAGTAGCATGGGAATGGGATAATTGTCATAGACTGCAAAAGTCCACATTCCTGACCAGCCCTTGTACTGGACATGCAACTTGGCTGTAGACAAGGTTACAGACTGTGACACGAAGGGTTGAATGGTCACTGAAGCCTCCGGGTTGATGAGTTTGGGGTCCACTAGGGATTGGTGGATAGTTGACACTTGTGCCCCAGTGTCCCTCCAAGCGATAACCTTCTTTCCGCCCACTCTCAAGGTTTCCCTTCGCTCTGAGGGTATGAGAGAGGCATCTGGGTCTGGGGATCTTTGGTGTGATTGGGGTGTAATGAACTGTAATTGGTTGGGGTTCTTGGGGCAGTGAGCCTTTATGTGCCCCAGTTCATTACATTTAAAACATCGCCCTGCTAAGGTATCACCGGGGCAATGTTGGTTGATGGAGACTGGTGTGGTGGGGTGAGAAGGCGTCTCTGGTTTCCCTTGGGATGTGGGTGGGGCCTTGGGTTGTCCCCGGTGATAAGGTTTTGTTTCGGCTTGCCCCTTCTGATATTCGCTCCAACTGCTACTAGCTTTTTTCTTTTCTGTCACCTCCACCCATTTGGCTCCAATCTCCCCCGCCTCGGTTACAGTTTTGGGCTTCCCATCTAGGATGTATCGTTCTATTTCCTCAGGAACACCCTCTAAAAACTGCTCCATTTGCATTAGGAAGGGCAACTCTTCCGTAGATTTAACATTTGCTCCTGATATCCAGGCATCCCAATTTTTCCCAATGTGGTAGGCATGTTGGGTAAATGACACATCGGGTTTCCACCTTAGGGCTCTGAACCGCTGACAGGCATGCTCAGGTGTTAGCCCCATTCTGATTCTGGCCTTGTTTTTAAAAAGTTCATAACTGTTCATGTGTTCCTTAGGCATTTCAGCCGCCACCTCTGCTAAGGGTCCACTGAGCTGTGGCCTCAGCTCTACATGTACTGGTTTGGAGTGATGCTGTATCCAAGGCAGGCCCTTTCAAAATTTTCTAAGAAGGCCTCAGTATCATCGCCTGCCTTGTAGGTGGGGAATTTTCTGGGATGGGAAGTGGTACCTGGAGAGGGGTTGTTAGGATGGGCTGTTGTATCCGCCCTAGCCCTTGTTACTTCCAGTTCATGCTTCCTTTCTTTTTCTCTCGCCTCCTCTTTGGCATTTTCCAGCTCCATTTCTCTCTTGTGGGCCTCCTCTTTGGCTTTCTCTTCTCTTTCATGGGCCTCCTCTTTGGCTTTTTCTTCTCTTTCTTTCTGCTCCCTAGCCCTCTCATCAGCTTCTTTCTCGAGTTTTTTAATTTGAAGCAGTCTCTGATGTTTTCTTTCATTTTCTTCTGCTTCTAGTATGGCCAGTTCTATTTTGTTAGCTACTTCTTTGGTAGTCATTTTTCTGTTTTCTTGTGCTGGGTCACACCCCTCTGCAGTTGACTGAAACTGGGATGCACTTAGCTCAGGCTACTGCTGAGTGCTGCTGAATTAACAGAGACTTTCTAACTAGCTACTTCCGAGGATGTAAAAAGAAAAAAAAAACAATTCAGCTTGTAAATTCCCTTTACCAGTCAAAGTTTGCTCATTAATTGAACCCTTCTCTTAACAAAGGCTCTTGTTAAAAAAACGTAACACCTCTGCCTTCAGGCAAGGAGAGATAAGATATGCATCTACCTTCAGCTCTGCTTTCCAAGCAGCTAGAAGGAAAAAAAAAAATCTTACTGGCTTTTGGGTTTAAAACGATCCCACCGCTGTGCCACCATGTCAAGGCTGTATCCCCACTTTGAACTTTAGGGTACAAGTGTGGGGGCCTGCATGAGGACTTCTAAGCTTAACTACCAGCTTAGTTCTGGTCCGCTGCCACCATTCCCTTCCCTGGGAAGCTTTTAGAAACCTTTCACCAATTCCCTGGTGAATACAGATCCAAACTCCTTGGATCTTAAAACAAGGAGAAATTGACCCTTCCCCCCTCCTTCCTTTCACCAACTCCTGGTGAAAACAGATCCAACTTCCTTGGATCTAAAAACAAGGAAAATTCAATCAGGTTCTTAAAAAGAAGGCTTTTAATTAAAGAAAAAGGTAAAATTCATCTCTGTAAAATCAGTATGGAAAATAACTTTACAGGGTAATCAAACTTAAAGAGCTCAGAGGACCCCCCTCTGTCTTAGGTTCAAAGTACAGCAAACAAAGATAAACACTCTAGTAAAAGGTACATTTACAAGTTGAGAAAACAAAGTAAAACTAAGACCCTTGCCTGGCTTTTTACTTACAAGTTTGAAATATGAGGGACTTGTTTAGAAAGATGAGGAGAACCTGGATTGATGTCTGGTCCCTCTCAGTCCCAAGACCGAACAACCCCTTAAACAAAGAGCACAAACAAAAGCCTTCCCCCCCTCCCCCAAGATTTGAAAGTATCTTGTCCCCTTATTGGTCCTTTGGGTC
>NW_020711547.1:0-2461 GCF_002925995.2 Terrapene triunguis | reverse complement strand
GAGAACCCCGGACAGCGCCCACTGCTCCTCAAACGAATACAGGTGTAGCGGGGTGAGCACCGGCCACAGCCAGAAGGGGTTGGAAAAGCCCTGCAGAGAGCTGGGGCTGGGGAAGGGAGCAAAGCCCTGGCTGATTGGGGGAAGTGGCTGCAGCTGGAGCCCTGCCCCAAACAGACTAACCAGGCCTTATAAGAAGGCCAGGGCAGCCAGAAGCTCAGCAGTCTCTTCTCTAGCTGTAGAGGGAGACAGACCTGGCTGCTGGAAGGCTGAGCAGTACCTGGGAGTGAGGCAGGGCTGGGGAAAAGCCAGGGGAGCTCCAGGCTGGTGACTCCCCAAGCTGTAGGGCCTGGTTCCAGGCCCATAGAGATACTGGGTGGTAGAAGAAGGCAGCAGGTCAAACCCCCCTTGCCAGTGATGAGTGGCATACACTGCAGTCTGCCCCAGGGAACGGGGGCTAGTTGGTGACTGGCAGTAGCCTTACACTGAGGGAAGGTGGGGATAGGGGGTGGGGGTTCCCCTGGGTGGGGAGACCCTGAGACTGAGGGGTTACTGCCAGAGGGGCAGCACCCCAGAGAAAGGGGCACTGGGATCCTGGGAGGGATGTGGGGGCCCCAGGGCAGCGGGACACTGGCCTGCAGAGGGCTCTCAGGAGGCTGGAGAGCTAATTCCCTGAGATGACCAGCAGGAGGCGCTGCAGGGGTAAGTCCCACACACTTACAACGAGGGTTACAGGGAGCTACTCTGAGGTACAGTGCGTCACACCAGAACCTCCCCTTCTCTGTCCAGGGGAATCTGGGGCTGCTGGAAATTGCCAGACTGGTGGCTATAGATAGGCAGGCTTCTGCGTATCCATACAATGTCAGCCCAGGCAGCGCAAGTAGCCACCTCACCCCTATTACTCCCCTCCTGACCTGGATGGACCCTTCTCCATGGCCTGCCCGCTCCTTGGCCTCCCTATATCATTTTCAATAAAGGGGCCTGTTTGTGCCAGCTCTGGTGGTGGTTTTGGTGTGGTGGACACGTGCCCGTCAAACCCATTTCACATGGGCTGCTGTACTGCCACCAGGCAGTGACAGGTGTCAGTCACCATCACCACATCAGAAGTGGCACCCTCTCTCACTCTGCCCCTCATGCCAGTAGCCTTTATCCCTTGTTTTGACTCCACCCTTCCTTTCCTCTGACCAGACCCTTTCTGGCTCCCCTCAGAACTGCCCAAACACTATCCTGGCCCCAAAGGGGCTCCCTCGTCTATAGCTCGTTTTCCATAATTCATGAGCCCCCAAGTCCCCAGCTCCTTCTTCCTGACCCTTAGGTTGGGGACATATAAGAGGGGCAGAGTCTTTCCACCTGGCATACTTTCTGGGGGCTGCTCTGTTTACCACAGAAGCTCAGTGTCACACAGACAAGAACGCTGCACTGTTTCAGGGCCCTTTGGCAAAGTGCTCTGGAACCTGTGCATAGGGCATTGCTGGGGCGTAACACACAGTATTCCTCTTTTAAAAGTCTGGAGGCATCTTTTGTGTATGGAACCCTTGGGATCTGAGCTATCCCTGGTAACATGCCAAATAACCTCCAGGGAACTTGCTGAGACAGGAGGGCTAATCAGGGGCCTCTCAAGGAATCTCCATCCATCTCCAGCTCTGTGACAGTGAGTACAGAGGTGAGCTAACAGGTCACTGCCAGGCACATTCCTTCACTGAGGCAGATTCATTTTCTGCTCCGGATGTTTCTACCTCTCTGAAATAACAGGTCCCCGTCCCCTGAGAGCAAGGACATTTCTGCTGCGTGCTGGCAAAGCTACCAAATGGTAGGTTAGCACCGCCTGGTTCGGTGCCCCCTTTCTTCTCTTCCATCATTGCAGCTCTATCCCCACACACAGAGTAGCAGCACCGCTGCTTCATGACTCTCCCTTTTGCCAGGTCATTCGGTGATTCCCTTTCCATGGGGCTCTTTCCAAGTCTCTCCACACAAGCAGTATCAGGCAGTCCTCACGCCCGCTGCACTGATTGTCACTCCCGCAGTCATGGATGGTGGGTAGTGAAGGCCGGGGAGGCTAAGCCTCCCCATACCTAGGCTGTTGCCCCTCCTACACTCTACCCTGAGACCCTGCCTTCAATTCCCCTCTCCCCTGAAGCTGGCAGGGCCTTACCTGCGGCCTGGAGCTTGGGGTTTGGGCCGGTGGCCAGAGACTGGAGCAGCCCGGGGCGTCTCAGGCCAGCCAGGTGGTCGGGCCAGTGTCCCAGGGATCAGGCCAGCTGGAGCAAGCCAGCCGGGGCTCCTCCAGCTGCAGGGTAGGGGGTGGCCTTGTGGCTCCGATCACAGGAGGGTAGGGGGGGCTTGGGCAGAAGGGGTGGGGCCAGGGGGCTAGCTTCCCTAAAGGGGAGGTTCACTCACCGTCCATGCCCGCAGTGACTCAGTCTTCCCATTCACTACCCCTAGCAGTGGATGGCAGGGGAACCCA
>NW_020711546.1:0-1283 GCF_002925995.2 Terrapene triunguis | reverse complement strand
GCCTAAGGGGAGGACCCACAGGACCTAAAACCCAAATGATTACGGGGGACAACTAATGTAAAAACAGGGACAGGAGTGCAATTAAAGGGTCAAAAGGAGGGAACCTGACGGGGACACCGAGCAGAGAACCCCGGACAGCACCCACTGCTCCTCAAACGAATACAGGTGTAGCGGGGTGAGCACCGGCTCCAGCCAGAAGGGGTTGGAAAAGCCCTGCAGAGAGCTGGCGCTGCACTGTTTCAGGGCCTTTTGGCAAAGTGCTCTGGAACCTGTGCATAGGGCATTGCTGGGGCGGAACACACAGTATTCCTCTTTTAAAAGTCTGGAGGCACCTTTTGTGTATGGAACCCTTGGGATCTGAGCTATCCCTGGTAACATGCCAAATAACCTCCAGGGAACTTGCTGAGACAGGAGGGCTAATCAGGGGCCTCTCAAGGAATCTCCATCCATCTCCAGCTCTGTGACAGTGAGTACAGAGGTGAGCTAACAGGTCACTGCCAGGCATATTCCTTCACTGAGGCAGATTCATTTTCTGCTCCGGATGTTTCCACCTCTCTGAAATAACAGGTCCCCGTCCCCTGAGAGCAAGGACATTTCTGCTGCGTGCTGGCAAAGCTACCAAATGGTAGGTTAGCACCGCCTGGTTCGGTGCCCCCTTTCTTCTCTTCCATCATTGCAGCTCTATCCCCACACACAGAGTAGCAGCACCGCTGCTTCATGACTCTCCCTTTTGCCAGGTCATTCGGTGATTCCCTTTTCATGGGGCTCTTTCCAAGTCTCTCCACACAAGCAGTATCAGGCAATCCTCACGCCCGCTGCACTGATTGTCACTCCCGCAGTCATGGATGGTGGGTAGTGAAGGCCGGGGAGGCTAAGCCTCCCCATACCTAGGCTGTTGCCCCTTCTACACTCTACCCTGAGACCCTGCCCTCAATTCCCCTCTCCCCTGAAGCTGGCAGGGCCTTACCTGCGGCCTGGAGCTTGGGGTTTGGGCCGGTGGCCAGAGATTGGAGCAGCCCGGGGCGTCTCAGGCCAGCCAGGTGGTCGGGCCAGTGTCCCAGGGATCAGGCCAGCTGGAGCAGGCCAGCCAGGGCTCCTCCAGCTGCAGGGTAGGGGGTGGCCTTGTGGCTCCGATCACAGGAGGGTAAGGGGGGCTTGGGCAGAAGGGGTGGGGCCAGGGGGCTAGCTTCCCTAAAGGGGAGGTTCACTCACCGTCCATGCCCGCAGTGACTCAGACAGTCTTCCCATTCACTACCCCTAGCAGTGGATGGCAGGGGAACCCA
>NW_020711545.1:0-1643 GCF_002925995.2 Terrapene triunguis | reverse complement strand
CGTAAAAATTTCCATAAGTGTTACTTTATCCAATTTTTGTTTATGCATGTTGCTCTCAAAAAAGGTTAACAGAGAAAAGGCTAAAGTAAAAATAGGTTTAAAAAAGGCATTTTCAAAGGTTACATAAAAACACATGTAAAGAAAGTTACCTGGGGCACAGATAGGGACAGCTGTGGATATGTAGAGAATTTATAATGAAGTGTGCTGATCCCAATATCTGCTTTTGGGAGGGGAAAAAATTTAGACAGAAAATAAGTTGCATGTTTAACATCTGAACAGTCACTGCAAAAATCCAAGTGCTACAGTCCTATTACACACGCTTTTCCATTGAGGCACGAGACTGACAAACACAGCAATATAGTCAATATAACATTAACTACTGCTCCTTTGAAATGTGCTACTAGAGATTATAGGAGGACTAAAGTTAATTTGGAACAGAACACTTCAAACAGGTTGCATTCTTGTCACTTATCTCAACAAAAGTACGTAGAGAAGCAGCTACATTGTAGTGTTTATGCAACACACACATGGTTTACACTGAGGAAAGGTTGCCTGAAAGTTCTACAGTTACCCCTTTTGTTTTGACGACTTGCATGCTGAAGGTCAATAAGTAGCCTAATTAAATGTCCAAGAGTAACTTTGTGGCTCCATGACAGCCCGCAAATTAGAGTCTATGGAAAAAGCATCATGATGCTGATAGACAGCAAGCATGAGTCGCTAGTGGCTGAAAGAGACTACTGTGAAAAAACAATGCCAATAGAGTACATATCCAGCAAGCAAGCCAGCCCTATTTTTTCCTTGAACTTTCTACATTTTGTAACAATAAAACTTAATAAAAAAAAGCCACCATACACAATTGCAATGACTTTACTATGAGAACCTAAACAACCCCATACTTCAGGGAGTTACAAATCCTGATCCAAATTTTGGACCTTGATCCCATCTCTAATTTTTAGTTCAATCTCCAGTGCCAAAATTGAAGCCTCTACGTGGAACCCTGATGTGAAGAACAACCAGAATATATTCAAACCACATGGGGTGAGGGAATCCCCCCAAACAGCAGCTGAAATATTAGCGTCATCCATTTGTGAGGGAGATTCCCTCATTCTGAGATTAGTTTTGGATTTATAAGGAGCAACAGTCTGAAGGAGAAAGATTTAAAAAAGTGAAATTTGAAGTGTCTCATTGAAAATCTTTGCAAAAATCCTTTTAAGAAAGGTGATGGGTTTTTAATGTTTTATTGAAGCATCCAATGTAAACCCTGAAAAGATAACATTTTCCTAGAATACCTTCTCACTTTCAGTGAAGGAAAACTTGGCAGCCCTGTGGTTTATTGGCTGGGTTCGGTGCAGCACATAAAGGAACCTCCTTTCAAATTACCCCAACTTGGGGTCCCTGCAAATCAGGTGGAAAAGGTAACCCTGCCAAGTCGGATTCCCTGCAGGAGGCAGCGATCCTCTCCCAGGGATCAGATAAGGCAGGATTCACATTCAGGGGTGCGTGTCAGTAAAGTTAAACCTCCTCTTTCTGCACGTGCACGCAGGGGGTGAAGATTTCCCCCCACCCCCACCCCATGCAAAACACACACACACCCCAGCAGCATAGCAAACCTCCCCCAATTCTCATGCTCCCAGACGAGGCCA
>NW_020711544.1:0-1640 GCF_002925995.2 Terrapene triunguis | reverse complement strand
CGTAAAAATTTCCATAAGTGTTACTTTATCCAATTTTTGTTTATGCAAGTTGCTCTCAAAAAAGGTTAACAGAGAAAAGGCTAAAGTAAAAATAGGTTTAAAAAGGCATTTTCAAAGGTTACATAAAAACACATGTAAAGAAAGTTACCTGGGGCACAGATAGGGACAGCTGTGGATATGTAGAGAATTTATAATGAAGTGTGCTGATCCCAATATCTGCTTTTGGGAGGGAAAAAAATTTAGACAAAATAAGTTGCATGTTTAACATCTGAACAGTCACTGCAAAAATCCAAGTGCTACAGTCCTATTACACACGCTTTTCCATTGAGGCACGAGACTGACAAACACAGCAATATAGTCAATATAACATTAACTACTGCTCCTTTGAAATGTGCTACTAGAGATTATAGGAGGACTAAAGTTAATTTGGAACAGAACACTTCAAACAGGTTGCATTCTTGTCACTTATCTCAACAAAAGTACGTAGAGAAGCAGCTACATTGTAGTGTTTATGCAACACACACACGGTTTACACTGAGGAAAGGTTGCCTGAAAGTTCTACAGTTACCCCTTTTGTTTTGACAACTTGCATGCTGAAGGTCAATAAGTAGCCTAATTAAATGTCCAAGAGTAACTTTGTGGCTCCATGACAGCCCGCAAATTAGAGTCTATGGAAAAAGCATCATGATGCTGATAGACAGCAAGCATGAGTCGCTAGTGGCTGAAAGAGACAACTGTGAAAAAACAATGCCAATAGAGTACATATCCAGCAAGCAAGCCAGCCCTATTTTTTCCTTGAACTTTCTACATTTTGTAACAATAAAACTTATTAAAAAAAGCCACCATACACAATTGCAATGACTTTACTATGAGAACCCAAACAACCCCATACTTCAGGGAGTTACAAATCCTGATCCAAATTTTGGACCTTGAGCCCATCTCTAATTTTTAGTTCAATCTCCAGTGCCAAAATTGAAGCCTCTACGTGGAACCCTGATGTGAAGAACAACCAGAATATATTCAAACCACATGGGGTGAGGGAATCCCCCCAAACAGCAGCTGAAATATTAGCGTCATCCAGTTGTGAGGGAGATTCCCTCATTCTGAGATTAGTTTTGGATTTATAAGGAGCAACAGTCTGAAGGAGAAAGATTTAAAAAAGTGAAATTTGAAGTGTCTCATTGAAAATCTTTGCAAAAATCCTTTTAAGAAAGGTGATGGATTTTTAATGTTTTATTGAAGCATCCAATGTAAACCCTGAAAAGATAACATTTTCCTATAATACCTTCTCACTTTCAGTGAAGGAAAACTTGGCAGCCCTGTGGTTTACTGGCTGGGTTCGGTGCAGCACATAAAGGAACCTCCTTTCAAATTACCCCAACTTGGGGTCCCTGCAATTCAGGTAGAAAAGGTAACCCTGCCAAGTCGGATTCCCTGCAGGAGGCAGCAATCCTCTCCCAGGGATCAGATAAGGAAGGATTCACATTCAGGGGTGCGTGTCAGTAAAGTTAAACCTCCTCTTTCTGCACGTGCACGCAGGGGGTGAAGATTTCCCCCACCCCCACCCCATGCAAAACACACACATACACCCCGGCAGCATAGCAAACCTCCCCCAATTCTCATGCTCCCAGACGAGGCCA
>NW_020711543.1:0-2806 GCF_002925995.2 Terrapene triunguis | reverse complement strand
TGTTGCTTTTTACAGATTCAGACTAACACGGCTACCCCTCTGATACTTGATACCATGCAAGGCACTGCATTTAGCCGTATGGAATGGAAATCTATCAACCTCATGAAGAAACTTGCACAAATACAGACAGATATCATCTTCCTTTCCAAATGCAAACGGATGGACATCATACCTAATGGACTGAAGGTGAAAAATCCCTTGCTATCTACATACTGCACAGACCACAGTGAGAGATTATGCCATACATTATCAAAGAAACTGAGGAACCACCTGATCAGCATCCTATACAGCAAACAGAAAAACATCAAGAAAGAGCTCTCCAACCTGGAGACTTTCATAAATAACCAACCCTCCACACAAATGGACTTTACTAAAATAAGACAGGAGATCTACATTACACACTTCACCTCTCTACAAAGGAAAAAGGACCGTAAGCTGTCTAAAATCCTACCTGCCACATGGGGCCACAACAGGGGTACCCCTAACTCACCCAGCAATATCGTCAATCTATCCAGCTACACACTCAACCCAGCAGAAGAGTCTGTCCTATCTCGGGGACTCTCCTTTTGCCCCAGCACACCCACGAACATGATACAGTTCTGTGGTGATCTGGAAGCCTACTTTCGCCGCCTCCGACTCAAAGAATACTTTCAAGATAACACTGAACAGTGCACTGATACACAGATACCCTCCCACCAACAACACAGGAAGAAGAACTCCACATGGACTCCTCCTGAGGGTCGAAATGACAGTCTGGACCTATACATAGAATGCTTCCGCCGACGTGCACAGGCAGAAATTGTGGAAAAACAACATCGCTTGCCTCATAACCTAAGTCGTGCAGAACGCAATGCCATCCACAGCCTCAGAAACCACCCTGACATTATCATCAAAGAGGCTGATAAAGGAGGCGCTGTTGTCATCATGAACAGGTCTGACTACCAGAAGGAGGCTGCCAGACAACTCTCCAATACCAAATTCTACAGGCCACTTTCCTCAGATCCCACTGAGGAATACACTAAGAAACTGCACCATCTGCTGAGGACACTCCCTACACTAACACAGGAACAAATCAACATACCCTTAGAGCCCCGACCAGGGTTATTCTATCTACTACCTAAGATCCACAAACCTGGAAATCCTGGACGCCCCATCATCTCGGGCATTGGCACTCTCACTGAAGGACTGTCTGGATATGTGGACTCCCTACTCAGACCCTACGCCACCAGCACTCCCAGCTATCTCCGTGACACCACAGATTTCCTGAGAAAACTACAATGCATTGGTGACCTCCCAGAAAACACCATCCTAGCCACCATGGATGTAGAGGCTCTCTACACAAACATCCCACATACAGATGGAATACAAGCTGTCAGGAACAGTATCCCTGATGATGACACAGCACAACTTATTGCTGAGCTCTGTGACTTTATCCTCACGCACAATTATTTCAAATTTGGTGACAATATATACCTCCAGACCAGTGGCACCGCTATGGGCACCCGCATGGCCCCACAATATGCCAACATTTTTATGGCTGACCTGGAACAACGCTTCCTCAGCTCTCGTCCACTCATGCCCCTTCTCTACCTACGCTATATTGATGACATCTTCATCATCTGGACCCATGGGAAAGAGACCCTGGAAGAATTCCACCATGATTTCAACAGCTTCCACCCCACCATCAACCTCAGCCTGGACCAATCTACACGGGAGGGCCACTTCCTAGACACCACCGTACAAATAAGCGATGGCCACATTAACACCACCCTATACCGAAAACCCACCGACCGCTATGCCTACCTTCATGCCTCCAGCTTCCACCCCGGTCACACCACACGATCCATCGTCTACAGCCAAGCACTGAGGTACAATCGCATCTGCTCCAACCCGTCAGACAGAGACCAACACCTACAAGATCTTCACCAAGCATTCGCAAAACTACGATACCCACACAAGGAAATAAAGAAACAAATCAACAGAGCCAGACGTGTACCCAGAAGCCTCCTGCTACAAGACAGGCCCAGAAGAGAAACCAACAGAACTCCACTGGCCATCACCTACAGTCCTCAGCTTAAACCTCTCCAACGCATCATCAGTGATCTACAACCCATCCTGGACAATGATCCCTCACTTTCACAGACCTTGGGAGGCAGGCCAGTCCTCGCCCACAGACAACCCGCCAACCTTAAGCATATTCTCACCAGCAACCACGCACCGCACCATAACAACTCTAACTCAGGAACCAACCCATGCAACAAACCTCGATGCCAACTCTGCCCACATATCTACACCAGCAACACCATCACAGGACCTAACCAGATCAGCTACAACATCACCGGCTCATTCACCTGCACGTCCACCAATGTTATATATGCCATCATATGCCAGCAATGCCCCTCTGCTATGTACATTGGCCAAACTGGACAGTCACTACGCAAGAGGATAAATGGACACAAGTCAGATATCAGGAATGGCAATATACAAAAACCTGTAGGAGAACACTTCAACCTCCCTGGCCACACAATAGCAGATGTAAAGGTAGCCATCTTACAGCAAAAAAACTTCAGGACCAGACTCCAAAGAGAAACTGCTGAGCTCCAGTTCATTTGCAAATTTGACACCATCAGATCAGGATTAAACAAAGACTGTGAATGGCTATCCAACTACAGAAGCAGTTTCTCCTCCCTTGGTGTTCACACCTCAACTGCTAGCAGAGCACCTCACCCTCCCTGATTGAACTAACCTCGTTATCTCCACACTGATTTATACCTGCCTCTAGAGATTTCCATTACTTGCATCTGAA
>NW_020711542.1:0-3882 GCF_002925995.2 Terrapene triunguis | reverse complement strand
TCAAAGGTAGTGACCCTGGGAAACGCGCAGGTCATCATAGATGGCTTCGCCGCGATGGGATTCCCAAATTGCGGTGGGGCTATAGATGGGACTCACATCCCTATCCTGGGACCGGGCCACCAGGCCAGCCAGTATATTAACAGAAAGGGATACTTTTCAATGGTGCTGCAAACACTGGTGGACCACAGGGGACGTTTTACCAACATCAACGTCGGATGGCCGGGCAAGGTTCATGACGCTCGTGTTTTCAGGAACTCTGGTCTGTTTAGACGGCTGCAGGAAGGCATTTACTTCCCGGACCACAAGATAACTGTTGGGGATGTGGAGATGCCTACAGTGATCCTCGGGGACCCAGCCTACCCGCTAATGCCCTGGCTCATGAAGCCCTATACTGGCGCCCTGGACACTGAACAAGAACTGTTCAACTACCGGCTGAGCAAGTGCAGAATGGTCGTGGAGTGTGCTTTTGGCCATCTCAAGGGGAGATGGAGAAGCTTACTGACTCGCTGTGATCTCAGCGAAACCAATATCCCCATCGTTATTGCAGCTTGCTGTGTGCTCCACAATCTCTGTGAGAGCAAGGGGGAGACCTTTATGGAGGGGTGGGAGGTTGAGGCAAATAGCCTGGCTGCTGATTACGCCCAGCCAGACAGCCGGGCGATTAGAAGAGCCCAGCGGGACATGCTGTGCATCCGGGAGGCTTTGAAAGCCAGTTTCAAGACTGAGCAGGGTACCCAGTGACTTTTAAGTTTGTGGACACAGAAGCTGAACTTGCCCCCGTTTCTTTACCCAGTTGCCGTCGACTATCCTCTCCAGTTACATACCTCCTTCACCCCCTTCCCAAAAAATAAAATCTGTTCTGTTTTGTTAATGGACACCGTTGTCTTTATTACTGTTTTCGCGGGAATGTTTTAAACCTGGGACGCAGACTGTGGCGGGGGGCGGGTTTAGTGTTGTGGTGCAAATGATGCTTCTAAACTCCAGGAATGACAGGCTCCGCGGTGGTGGACTGGTTGTTTCAACGGAGCCTGCCAGCCCTCCTGGCCGGGACTGCGTGTATGTGTCGGCTATGTGACTGTCTTGCAGGGGGAGGAGGGTTACAGATCCCCTGCTGCGTGGCTCTGTGATCCAGGGTAAGGACCGCTGCATAAGATCTGTAACTGCCCTCCCCCGCCACAAAGTCACAGAGCAAACCCCCCCCCCCCACAGAACATGAAAACCACCTCCCAGACTGACCAGGTAACTAGTCACTGCACTGTGTATGTGCCCTGCTGCTGGACCTGCCCCCTGCTAAAGGTGACTGTCCTGTCCAATTACCAAGCCCCTTCCCCCCCCTTCAGACAGACTCTCCTCCAAAAGAAGAGGATGGAAACAGTAATGAACAGAAACGTATTTTTTATTAACAACCGCACATGGAACGGGGGGGTGAAACTTGGACGGGGTCTTGTGTGAGGCGGGTAGGAAAGGACTTTTCAAATTTTGGGGAATGAGAGCCTTCTAGTGCTAGAGCAGTCCGCAGGGGTGGAGTGAAAGTTTTCACGGCCCCTGCCGCCCCTCCGTGTTTGGACTTTGGGTGAGGGGGGTATGGGACTTGGTGGCGGGGCAGGGCAGTTAGAGAGAGACTGCAGCGGGGCTCTCTCCTCCTGCCTCCGGTCCTGCAGAACATCCACAAGGCGGCGGAGCGTGTCCGTTTGCTCCCTCATTAGTCCAAGCAGCGTTTGAGTCGCCTGCCGGTCCTCCTGTCGCCACCTCTCCTCCCGTTCCATGTTTGCCCGGTGCATTTGGGACAAGTTCTCCCTCCACTGTGTCTGCTGGGCTGCCTGTGCTCGGGAGCATCCCATTAGTTCAGCAAACATGTCTTCCCGTGTCCTCTTCTTCCTCCTCCTAATGTGCGCTAGCCTCTGGGCAGATGTGGCTGTGGGAATTGGAAAAAGGGAGTGAATTCCTGAGACAGAGCAATGTATCTGTGAACAGAGAACATAGTCTTTCTCTGTGAACAAGACCATGCAGAGCACCTATCACACGCACACTGAGGACAAGGTCGAATTTTCGGCCCTCGCCTACAGTGCCTGTGGTCTTGCTGTGGCGAGCTGAGGAGCGGGGCAGGACACCGGACTTTGTCTAGCTGGCAAACATGGTAAGCCGTAGACTTGTGGCCGCTTAAAACTTTAAGAGTGGCACTGGCCTCCTTTCACATAGAAAGCAATGCGAGTCTCTGCTGGCAGCAATCCTGCAAGCATGAACTCTGTCCCTGTCCCACCCCCTCGCGGCTGTAAACCGCGTGGCTGTAAACCGGCGGTTACCGTTCTGTAAAGGAACGGGCAAGCAGTCCCAATACTAACTTTCCCCTACCTAATTCAAAGCAGGGCGCCATGACCGACATCACCCTCCTGAGGGTCTCGGAGAACCAGAAGGAAAGGATGCTTCGGGAAAGCCTGCAGAAACCGGGGCCATATGCTGCAATGCTGTGCAAGGCCATGTCCCCGAGTACCTGCTTGCGTTGTGGCAGGGAAACGTCTCGTACCACGGGGGGCCTAATAAGCTCTCCCTACCCAGGAACCTGCTCATGAGGCTGGAAAAGTACTTGCAGGAGGCCTATGAGGAGTTCTCCCCAGAGGATCTCGCCTCTATCCCCGGATATATTGACCAGTTTTTGGCTTAGGTGCCCTTGGAGGGACTAAAGAGTGGAGCGTCTTGGGCAGCATAATCATGAAGAAGCGGACATTGTGAAATTTTTTTAAAATAGTTCGGACTAAATATTGAAGCGCCCAAAGAGAGAATAATCATAAGATACCCTTTGTACATATTCCCGTTTTGTTGCACTTTAAGGTTTACAACTTTTAAAGCACTTTAGCAATTGTTAATATTTTAAATGTTCCTGTTATGTTGTAAATAAATGTTTACATGTTTTAAAGCACTTTAGCAATTGTTAATATTTTAAATATGCCAGTTATGTTATAAATAAATGTTTAGATATTTAAAACACTTACTGCTTGATCCTTCCCCTGAATCTGTGTCTGGGATAACGGCTGGGGACGGTTGGTAGGGGATCTCTGTGAGGGTGATGAAGATATCCTGGCTGTCGGGGAAATCAGCGTTGTAAGCGCTGTCGACTGCCTCGTCCTCCTCATCTCCTTCCTCCTCTTCCCCGTCCGCTGAGGAACTGGCCGCGGACAATATCCCATCCTCAGAGTCCACGGTCAGTGGTGGGGTAGTGGTGGCGGCCGCACCTAGGATAGAATGCAGTGCCTCGTAGAAACGGGATGTGTGGGGCTGGGATCCGGAGCGTCCGTTTGCCTCTTTGGTCTTCTGGTAGCCTCGTCTCAGCTCCTTGATTTTCACGCGGCACTGCATTGCATCCCGGCTGTATCCTCTCTCTGCCATGGCTTTAGAGATCTTCTCATAGATCTTCGCATTCCGTCTTTTGGAGCGCAGCTCGGAAAGCACGGACTCATCTCCCCACACAGCGATGAGATCCAAGACTTCCCGATCAGTCCATGCTGGGGCCCTCTTTCTATTAGATTGCACGGCCATCTCTGCTGGAGAGCTCTGCATCGTTGCCACTGCTGCTGAGCTCGCCACGAGGTCCAAACAGGAACTGAGATTCAAACTGCCCAGACAGGAAAAGGAATTCAAATTTTCCCGGGGCTTTTCCTGTGTGGCTGGTCAGAGCATCCGAGCTCGGACTGCTGTCCAGAGCGTCAACAGAGTGGTGCACTGTGGGATAGCTCCCGGAGCTATTAGCGTCGATTTCCATCCACACCTAGCCTAATTCGACATGGCCATGTCGAATTTAGCGCTACTCCCCTCGTTGGGGAGGAGTACAGAAATCGAATTAAAGAGAGCTCTATGTCGAACTAAATAGCTTCGTGGTGTGGACGG
>NW_020711541.1:0-1029 GCF_002925995.2 Terrapene triunguis | reverse complement strand
CATTTCATGTGTGTGTTCAGCCTCAGGGTGTGTGTGTGTATTTGTGTGTGTTCAGCCTCGGGGGAGGGCGTGTACGTGGGTAGGTGTGCGGGCTAAGGGGTGTGTGAAAGCTAAGGGGTGTGTGTGTATATTTGTGTGTGCACACAGGCGCAGGTGTGCATTTCATGTGTGTGTTCAGCTTCGATGTGGGTGTGGGTGGGCGGGTGTGTGCGCACGCAGGTTTTTGTCATTGCTTCTTGGGCCGTGAAATCAACGTTCACCAGCATTTACCGATCAAAATCAAATCCTTCCAAGCCACCGTAGATAGGCGTATTTCTGGGGCCTTTTGGTGCTACAATGGTGGGAGGGAGGGAGGGAGGGGCAGGTCAGTACTAGACAGGTAGACATGGGGGGCATGCGAGGCTGCAGACTCACAGGTATGTGGGGATGGGGGTGCAACTGTTTGTGTTATTTCTCTCCACTACCCTTGCAGCTTCTTGTGCTGCCGGTCATCACACGCCGTGCCCAGAGCTGCCCCATCCCAGCCAGATGCCCCATCTTCACACCAGCCGGACCTCGCCCATTCCCCTAGCCCTCGATCACTCTCTTTCCCTCTGGCTCAGCAGGAGCAGCCAAGCTCTCTGGAGGAGCTGAGATAACTCACTGGCCCTGAGATAGCAGCTGGAATAGCTCTGGCTGGGCACAGCTGATAGGTGGGTACAACACCCTTGAAGACAAATATTTGTTTCTGGGGAAAGACGGCCTTTTCCTGTTGGAACTTGTGCTAGGAAGGGGCCCTGTGGACTGGTGATCAGCTGCCAACCAGGGAATTCTCACTGATACCGTCGCCCTGTGCTTGGGAACCAGGCTGTTTGCAGTGAGGAGACCTGGGCTTCCCCTCCTGCTAGGCACGGCAGGGCCAAGTCTCGTGCCAGTTGGTGCTTCAAAGCCCCAGCTTCTGGAGTCCCGGGGTGCAGAGACATTGGAAACGTGACTCTCGCAGGCTCAAAAAACAGATGGCCAAGAAAAAGATCCCAGGATGATGTTTTT
>NW_020711540.1:0-1080 GCF_002925995.2 Terrapene triunguis | reverse complement strand
ACCAGATGTCCCAATTTTATAGGGACAGTCCCGATATTTGGGGTTTTTGTCTTATATAGATGCCTATTACCACCACCTCCACCCCGTCCCGATTTTTCACACTTGCTGTCTGGTCACCCTAGGGGTGGGCAGAGGGTTTAACCCATCCAGAGAAGTGCTGCACCCTGCAGGTCCTGGCACGCTGCTGGGCACACAGGGGTGTCCATGTTGAGAGGTTTCTCTAGCCGCTCGCTGCATTGGACAGGGCTAAGCAGCAGTTCTGCAGAAAAGGACCTGGGGATTACAGTGGACAAGAAGCTGGATATGAGTCAGCAGTGTGCCCTTGTTGCCAAGAAGGCCAACGGCATATTGGGCTGCATTAGTAGGAGCATTGCCAGCAGATCGAGGGAAGTGATTATTCCCATCTATTCGGTACTGGTCAGGCCACACCTGAAATATTGCATCCAGTTTTGGTCCCCCCACTACAGAAGGGATGTGGACAAATTGAAGAGAGTCCAGCGGAGGGCAACGAAAATGATTAGGGGGCCTGAGCATATGACTTACGAGGAGAGGCTGAGGGAACTGGGGTTATTTAGGTTGCAGAAGAGAAGAATAAGGGGGGATTTGATAGCAGCCTTCAACTATCTGAAAGGGGGGTTCCGACGAGGATGGAGCTCAGCTGTTCTCAGTGGTGGCAGATGACAGAACAAGGAGCAATGGTCTCAAGTTGCAGTGGGGGAAGTCTAGGTTGGATATTAGGAAACACTATTTCACTAGGAGGGTGGTGAAGCATTGGAATGGGTTACCTAGGGAGGTGGTGGAAACTCCAACCTTAGAGGTTTTTAAGGCCCGGCTTGACAAAGCCCTGGCTGGGATGATTTAGTTGGGGTTGGTCCTGCCTTGAGCAGGGGATTGGACTAGATGACCTCCTGAGGTCTCTTCCAACCCTAATATTCTATGATTCTATGCGCTCTATATTCTTTCTTGGACATTGATCTCTTCCAAGTCTCTCACTCATTTTATCTCAGGCCGCATTACCTGCCAGTACATTCCATCTGCAGAACCGCCCGTGCGCCCGGCTGCAGGACGTACAGACCCCGT
>NW_020711539.1:0-1078 GCF_002925995.2 Terrapene triunguis | reverse complement strand
ACCAGATGTCCCAATTTTATAGGGACAGTCCCGATATTTGGGGTTTTGTCTTATATAGATGCCTATTACCACCACCTCCACCCCGTCCCGATTTTTCACACTTGCTGTCTGGTCACCGTAGGGGTGGGCAGAGGGTTTAACCCATCCAGAGAAGTGCTGCACCCTGCAGGTCCTGGCACGCTGCTGGGCACACAGGGGTGTCCATGTTGAGAGGTTTCTCTAGCCGCTCGCTGCGTTGGACAGGGCTAAGCAGCAGTTCTGCAGAAAAGGACCTGGGGATTACAGTGGATGAGAAGCTGGATAGGAGTCAGCAGTGTGCCCGTGTTGCCAAGAAGGCCAACAGCATATTGGGCTGTATTAGTAGGAGCATTGCCAGCAGATCGAGGGAAGTGATTATTCCCATCTATTCGGTACTGGTCAGGCCACAGCTGAAGTATTGCATCCAGTTTTGGGCCCCCCACTACAGAAGGGAAGTGGACAAATTGAAGAGAGTCCAGCGGAGGGCAACGAAAATGATTAGGGGGCCTGAGCATATGACTTAGGAGGAGAGGCTGAGGGAACTGGGGTTATTTAGGTTGCAGAAGAGAAGAATAAGGGGGGATTTGATAGCAGCCTTCAACTACCTGAAGGGGGGTTCCGACGAGGATGGAGCTCAGCTGTTCTCAGTGGTGGCAGATGACAGAACAAAGAGCAATGGTCTCAAGTTGCAGTGGGGGAGGTCTAGGTTGGATATTAGGAAACACTATTTCACTAGGAGGGTGGTGAAGCATTGGAATGGGTTACCTAGGGAGGTGGTGGAAACTCCAACCTTAGAGGTTTTTAAGGCCCGGCTTGACAAAGCCCTGGCTGGGATGATTTAGTTGGGGTTGGTCCTGCCTTGAGCAGGGGATTGGACTAGATGACCTCCTGAGGTCTCTTCCAACCCTAATATTCTATGATTCTATGCGCTCTGTATTCTCTCTTGGACATTGATCTCTTCCAAGACTCTCACTCATTTTATCTCAGGCTGCATTACCTGCCAGTACATTCCATCTGCAGAACCGCCCGTGCGCCCGGCTGCAGGACGTACAGACCCCGT
>NW_020711538.1:0-1029 GCF_002925995.2 Terrapene triunguis | reverse complement strand
TTAGCGCCTCCGATTGCATCCAGCTCTGGGGACAAAGGAGAGGGGTTTCTTCTCAGTACCTGGTGCAGTGGAACCCGTTCCTGCTGCCGATACGGTGGTGGCACTGTCTCCTGCCCAGGAGGGGTTGGTGTTGGTCGTGGCGGATGTGGCAGCATTGCTGGTGACTGCTGGTGACGACCCAGTGACGTTAGATGTTCCCGGTGCGGTGGTGTTGGTGGTGATGGCCGGAGGTGTCTGGGTGATGATGGTGACATCATTCGGTGCCACCGTGCCATCAGTAACTGTCAGCAGTGTTGTGCTGAAGCTGGCTGGTGCCGTGGTGACTAAAAAGAGAGGGACATCACATTGGGAAGGTTTTACTGAGTAGGGCTGGGGAGACTCAAGCTGGTTGGGAAAATGGGAGCTTTTTGGAGGGTGATTTCAACTTTTCCCCCCCCAAAACCTGAAATATTTTGATTCTGAAATGGCGCCGGAATGCCTCATGTGAGTCGTAGTTCAGGTGCTTCATGCCCCTATTTTCCTCTGTAGGCTGGGCTCCTTGGGGGGACTACAACTCCCATAAGCTCCCAAGCTCGCCCATCCTGGCTGCAGTGCATCATGGGAGATGAAGTCTGTATGGGGAGCTCAGTCCATAGAGGAGAATGGGACCATGAGGGGGCCAAACTTCAACTTCCACGAGACACTGTAGCAGCAAATCAGAGTTGAAATATTTTTAATTCTGTTTTTGGGCATTCTGTTTTTTCAATGAAAAATCAAACCCAAATGTTTTTCATCACAGTAAAATAAATTGTTCCCTTTCATATTGCAATTGATCACTTTGGTTTTGGTTTTTGACTTTCACTTTTGGAACTGGTGAGGGAATTCCTCTTTTCTTTTCTTTTTACTCCCTGCCCATGAAAAAACTATTTGGTGTTTTGTTTTTTCAAAAATGGGAACAAAACTAAACATTCAGTTGGAACAGACACAAAACCATTCCCTCTTCCCTTTCACTTTGAATTTTCCCATCAAAGCATTGGGGGGAAAAGAATC
>NW_020711537.1:0-2574 GCF_002925995.2 Terrapene triunguis | reverse complement strand
GGATCTGGCAGCGTTGCTGGTCACTGCTGGTGGCGACATGGTGACGTTAGACATTCCTGGTGCGGTGGTGTTGGTGTTGGTGGTGATGGCCGGCAGTGTCTGGGTGGTGAAGGTGACCTCATTTGGTGCCACGGTGCTGTTGGTGACTTGTATGGTTGCTGTGGGGCCATCAGTAACTGTCAGCGGTCCTGTGGTGAGGTTGGCTGGTGCAGTGGTGCTGGTGGCTAAAAAGAGAGGGACATCCCATTGGGAAGGTGTTACTGCGCAGGGCTGGGGAGACTCAAGCTGGTTGGGAAAATGGGAGCTTTTTGGAGGGTGATTTCAACTTTTTTGCCCCAAAAACCTGAAATATTTTGATTCTGAAATGGTGCCGGAATGCCTCATGTGGGTCGTAGTTCAGGTGCTTCATGCCCCTATTTTCTTCTATAGGCTGGGCTCCTTGGGGGGACTACAATTCCCATGAGCTCCCAAGCTCGCCCATCCTGGCTGCAGTGCATCATGGGAGATGAAGTCTGTATGGGGAGCCCAGTCCATAGAGGAGAATGGGGCCATGAGATGTCCAAACTACAACTTCCACGAGACGTTGTAGCAGCAAATCAGAGTTGAAATATTTTTAATTCTGTTTTTGGGCATTCTGTTTTTTCAATGAAAAATCAAACCCAAATGTTTTTCATCACAGTAAAATAAATTGTTCCCTTTCATATTGCAATTGATCACTTTGGTTTTGGTTTTTGACTTTCACTTTTGGAACTGGCGAGGTGATTCCTCTCTCTTTTTTTAAATTTTTTTTACTCCCTGCCCATGAAAAAACTATTTGGTGTTTTGTTCTTTCAAAAATGGGAACAAAACTAAACATTCAGTTGGAACAGACACCAAACCATTTCCTCTTTCCTTTCACTTTGAATTTTCCCATCAAAGCATTGGGGGAAAAAGAATCATAGAATCATAGTTGGAAGGGACCTCAAGAGGTCATCTAGTCCAACCCCCTGCTCAAAGCAGGACCAATTCCCAACTAAATCATCCCAGCCAGGGCTTTGTCAAGCCGGGCCTTAAAAACCTCCAAGGAAGGAGACTCCACCACCTCCCTAGGTAACGCATTCCAGTGCTTCACCACCCTCCTAGTGAAATAGTGTTTCCTAATATCCAACCTGGACCTCCCCCACTGCAACTTGATCTCAGATGACACTTTCCCCATCAAATTCCGATTGACGAAATCCCTCTTTGAGGGGAGAAACTCTTGGATCATAATAATTCCGATCGTCTCAAGTCACTGGGCAGGTCACTGTTTGGTTTCCTGTCGCTTATTTCCACGAGTCTCTCTAGGCTCGTGAGAAGGGAGTAGCAGGAATTCACTGAATGTTGCTTAGATCAATACCACAACTTGCCGCTCTCTTCTGGGTCATAGCTTCAGCCTTCACCCAGATGCAAGAGGCTTCAAGAATCAGCCTTAGCAAGGTGAGGTTCCTGGTGCAGGGGAAGGTCATAAATTCCTGCCCCTCCCTCCCTTCCCACCCTGGAGTGACACATAGAAAGGAGTGACAGGATATGTCACCGCAGCCCCTGGCCAATACATCACCATCATCCCCTGCAGTCTCCAGGGTTCCTACTGTTGTTTGGAGTTTCCCTTGGGGAGAAAACTCCACTCGCTAATAGACCTCCCGTCCCATTGGGAAATGTCTGATCCAGCCGGGAAACTTATCCAATCACATCCCATTGCTTCGGGAGTGTTTAGATTCCAGCCTGGACTCCTGGGTTTAATTCTCTGGGGGCAGGAGGGTGTGGCAGTGGGATATAGGAGAGGATGGGACTTGAAGTCCTGGACTCTGTTCCTAGCTCTGGGAGGGGAGGGGAATGGGGTCTAGTGGGTTAGAGCTGGGGTGGAGGGGAAAGGGCTGGGAATCAGGACTCCTGGGTTCTGTTCTTGGCTCTGGAATTCAGTGTTCTATCCAGTAGGCAACATTGCCTCTGTAGCAGAGTTAAGGAATATTTGTCGCCTTAAGTCTTGTCCTTGCAAAGATGTTGTCCAGGAGTTTCCTTAGTTTTTTTTTTTAAAGGAATTTTTTTTAACAATCACTACTTTTAGAATCTCTTAGAATTTAACTGCTTGGTACTGACAGCCATCACTCATCTCCTAACCATTTTTTTTTGTATTGCAGTTTCCTTAGGCTTTTTTTAAAATGATGTGTTAAAACCAACGATGTGTGGAACGGTTAATGAAGATGGCTGTGTACTGCATTCATGAGGCCGGATGTCTTTCTACCATCCACTCATCAGACTGTGAGTAAATTCCCTGATGGTGGAGAATTGGCAATGGGACCAAGTATGTGTCTGGGTGGGGTGACGGCCTAAATTTTCAGAAGTGATGAGTAATTTGGGGTGCCACAATTTTTCTTGGGGGTCCAACTTGAGTTCACAGAATGCTGAGTAGGCATCCACTGAAAAATCAGACTAAAGTCATAAGAACTGCCAAACTGGGTCAGACCAAAGGTCCATCTAGCCCAGTGTCCTGTCTTACGAGAATCGCCAGTGCCAGGTGCCCCAGAGGGAATGAACAGAACAGGGAATCATCAAGTG
>NW_020711536.1:0-3150 GCF_002925995.2 Terrapene triunguis | reverse complement strand
CCCAGAGGGAATGAACAGAACAGGGAATCATCAAGTGATCCATCCCCTGTTGCCCATTCCCCTGAAAATCACTTGGGAAATGTAGACTGAGAAGATTGAGTTGTGGGGTGGCGCTCGCCATCTTGGCTGACACACCGAGGCTTGAACCGGGGATCTTCAAAGCATGCGCTGCTATAGCTTGAGCTAAAGAAACAATGCTCTGGAGAGGTGGCTTTAAGAGTCCCGTATCTACTGAGGATCCTACACAGAGTGGGGAGACCCTAGCAACAGCTCACCTGTACGTTACATGTGGGACCTATAAAATGATGTATTGGGAAAACCTTACAGACAGCGATTACCTCCCGCTTTGGAGACAAAGGAGGCAGGTGGTTGTCCGTACGTGGCACAGTAGTGTCTGTTTCTGCTGTGGGTATGGTGGTAGGATTGATTTCTACCTTGCAAGGGTTGGTGTTGATCAATATGGGCGTGATGGCATTACCAGTGGCTGTTGGTGGTGCCGTGGTGCTATTGGACACTCCTGGCACGGTGGTGTTGGTGGTGATGGCTGGAGGCATCTTGCTGCTGTTGGTGACCTCATCCGGTATCGTGGTGCTGGTGGTGACTTGTATGGTTGCCATGGGGCCGTTGGTTGCCATGGTGTGGTTGGCTGATGCAGCGATACCAGAGGCTGAAGAGAGAAGGACATCCCATTGGGAAGATGTTACTGAGCCAGAGAGCCCGGTCTGTGGAGACTAGAGCTGGCTGGGAAAATGGGAGGATTTTTGCATGGAAACTTCAGGGTTTTGGGGGGAAATTTTTTTGAAATGTTTAGATTCTCAAATGGTGCTGGGATGGTTCTGGGAATTGTAGTTCAGGTCCTTCATGTCCCCCATCCTCCTCAATATGCTGGGCTCCCTGGTTGGACTACAACTCCCATGAGGCAAAGTGGTCTCCCATCATGGCTGCAGTTCATCATGGGAGATGTAGTCATACATGAAGGCCAGTCCATAGAGGAGAATGGAACCATGAAGCACCCAAACTGCAAATCTACAAGGGACCACAATGACTTTTTAGAAACAAAATATTTCAGATTTTTGCCCCAGCATGAAAAATTTGTTTTCAGCTTAGTTTTTTGACAAAAAAAACCCATCAATTTTCCACAGAGACACTTTTTACAAAAAAGAAAAATCTTTTGGTTGAAAACATAATTTTCTTTCAAAAATGAATTACCGTGGAAAACTTTCCAACTGGAGCTAATTCTGAGGGGTAAATTCGGAAGGGGTAATTTCCACTAAAGTTTTAACAACACGCTGTCTCCAACTCTCATGATTTCATTGACATGTCTCATGATATTTGCTTTCCTGGATCTTGCGTGGCTCTTGGAGTCATGTGATTATGGGAGATGCTTGGCCTTAATTTAAAAAGAAGTCAACTTGCAGTCCTTGCAATTGTGGAGAAATGCTGGAATACGTGAATTCTAAAGGCTCCAATGCCAGAAGACAATAAGACTGTGTCTACACTACAAGCTAGGGGTGTGATTCCACCCCCCCCACACACACACACTTGTGCACACATACTTGTGCTGGTTCTCACTTAACTAGCATGAGTGTGAATTGCAGTGTAGCCAGGGTAGCGGTACCAGAGGCATGGCTGAGCTGTGCCGAGTATAAACCCACAGCTGCTACCCGTGCAAACCTGGCTATGCTGCTATTTATACTTGCGCATACACGAGTATGTGTACACAGGCAGGGGAATCACATCCCTAGCTCATTGTGTAGACGTAGCCTAGAAAGAACCCGACATCTTTGATTTTAAAATCTGATGACTTTGGAAGGGTTGGGCTTGACGAGTCTACAAAACAGACTGAAAGATCTGCGGACCAATAATTATTAATAATAATTAACACATTAATAATTATTAATATGTTATTATATATAATAAACATTATAATAATTAAATAATGGTTATTATAATAATAACCAATAATCTGCGGCCTGTAGCTCTATAGGTTAAGCAGCTCTCTGCTGCCATCTGTTGGTGAGCAGGGGGAAGAACAGCCATGGTGCTGCTTCATTTGCATAAGCATTCTACCCAGAGTTCTTGCAGTCACAGTCTGGGAGCCACCATAACTGTCTATAACCTCGGATAATACCTAAAGGCAGAGAGCTCTTCTCTCAGGAGTTTTACATGGGTAGCTGATGTAGCTTTCTGGCTGTTCTTTTCTCCTGTTCAGGAACTGATAAGAATAGAAAGATCTTTGTTCTCTGGAGATGCTGGGCATCAGTTTTGCATGATTGCAAGAACTATATGAGCTAGCTGAGCGAGCCTGCTATGCGATGCCCAGCCAGCAGGGGGAGGTCCAGTGGTGAGTCTGCTCGTTGGAAGACTTTTTTTGTTATATGGCTTTTCATCTAAACAAAATAAGTCTGGGGCTACTGAAAACAAAACAAAACTTGTTGGTTGGTTGTTTTTGCCTCCAAATATGATATACGCCTGGTAACCTCCGGGGGAACCTGGCATTTCAGCAGGAGCGCCGCCAGCCTTTTTACCGCCCTAGTCGGTGGAAGGTCCCACCCCTGAAATGCCGCCCCCGACAGAGGCGGCAGAAGATCTGGCCGCTGTGGTCGCCGCCCCCCAACTGTTAGTGCCCTAGGCGACCGCCTAGGTCGCCTAATGGGTTGCGCCGGCCCTGCATTTCAGCAAGGCAAGGGAAGCCAGGGAGTATTGTAGGGGCAAGGTTAAGGCTGTTTTTCTTAAATCGCATAACTATGGGGACTTCCAACCTTGTCATCTAACCTTAGCACTAACTAGACTCTCAAGGAATGTTGGTAAACCTCCATGCTCTCATTTAACAGATCAATATCAATCTCCTTAACTCTGGGTCCAGTGGTCTGGACACTAGCTTAGACTGTGAGAAACCTCTGTCCCATTCCCTGCTCTGCCACAGCCTTCCTCCGTGATCTTGAGCAAGTCGCTGAGTCTGTGCCTCAGTTTCCCCTCTCTGTAAAATAGGGAGAATAGCACTGCTCCACCTCACAGGGAAATACATTAAAGGTTGTGAGGCACCTCATTAGTATGCCAATGGATGCCACTTATAGAGAAACTTAATGAGGTTTTTGGTCTAAGAATTTTCCTAGCTGGGGCTGTAACAGCTTTACATCCTCTGAGGAT
>NW_020711535.1:0-5800 GCF_002925995.2 Terrapene triunguis | reverse complement strand
GACGTCTGCAGCGACAGCAGATCAAGGAGCTGTGCACAAGCTTTGCACCGATTTTCTCAGCCACTCCAGGACGGACCGAACGGGCATACCACTCCATTGACACAGGTAATGCTCACCCAATTAGAACCCCACCCTACCGGGAGTCACCTCATGCCCAAGCGGCTATACAAAGGGAGATCCAGGACATGCTACAGATGGGTATAATCCGCCCCTCTACCAGTGCATGGGCATCTCCAGTGGTTCTAGTTCCCAAACCAGATGGGGAAATACGCTTTTGCGTGGACTACCGTAAGCTAAATGCTGTAACTCGTCCTGACAACTATCCAATGCCACGCACAGATGAGCTATTGGAAAAATTGGGACATGCCCAATTCATCTCTACTTTAGACTTAACCAAGGGGTACTGGCAAGTACCACTAGATGAACCCGCTAAGGAAAGGTCCGCCTTCGTCACCCAGGCAGGGGTGTATGAATTCAATGTACTCCCTTTCGGGTTGCGAAATGCACCCGCCACCTTCCAAAGACTTGTAGATGGTCTCCTAGCGGGATTGGGAGAATCTGCAGTTGCCTACCTCGATGATGTGGCCATTTTTTCTGATTCATGGACAGAACACCTGGAGCACCTGGAAAAAGTCTTCGAGCGCATCCGACAGGCAGGACTAACTGTTAAGGCTAAAAAGTGTCAAATAGGCCAAAACAGAGTGACGTACCTGGGGCACCAGGTGGGTCAAGGAACTATAAATCCCCTACAGGCCAAAGTGGATGCTATCCAAAAGTGGCCGGTTCCAAAGTCAAAGAAACAGGTCCAATCCTTCTTAGGCTTGGCCGGATATTATAGGCGATTTGTACCACACTACAGCCAAATCGCCGCCCCGCTGACAGACCTAACCAGAAAGAAACAGCCAAATGCAGTTCAGTGGACTGATGAGTGTCAAAAGGCCTTTAACCAGCTTAAGGCAACACTCATGTCTGACCCTGTGCTAAGGGCCCCAGACTTTGACAAACCGTTCCTAGTAACCACAGATGCTTCCGAGAGAGGCGTGGGAGCAGTTTTAATGCAGGAAGGACCGGATCAAGAATTCCATCCTGTCGTGTTTCTCAGCAAGAAACTGTCTGAGAGGGAAAGCCACTGGTCAATCAGCGAAAAGGAATGCTACGCCATTGTGTACGCGCTGGAAAAGCTACGCCCATATGTTTGGGGACGGCGTTTCCAACTACAAACAGACCATGCTGCGCTACAGTGGCTTCATACCGCCAAGGGAAATAACAAAAAACTTCTTCGGTGGAGTTTAGCTCTCCAAGATTTTGATTTTGAAATACAACACATTTCGGGAGCTTCTAACAAAGTGGCTGATGCACTCTCCCGGGAAAGTTTCCCAGAGTTAACTGGTTAACAATTGTTCTTGGAATGAAACATATTGTTAGTTTTTATATAATCAGTAGTATGTCTAAAGGTACATGTGTCTTATTAACTCTGTTTTCTCCTAGAACTCCAGGAAGAAATCACAGCCAGTGTGGAACCGAACGTCCAACACTATCTGTGATTTGGGGGGCGTGTCATAACTATAAAGGGAAGGGTAACAGCTCTCTGTGTACAGAGACTCCAAATCCTTTTACCTGTAAAGGGTTAAGAGGCTCGGGTAACCTGGCTGACACCTGACCCGAAGGACCAATAAGGGGGCAAGATACTTTCAAATCTTGGGGGGGGGGAAAGGCTTTTGTGTGTGCTCTTTGTTTTAAGGGGTGGTTCGCTCTTGGGACTGAGAGGGACCAGACATCAATCCAGGTTCTCCCCATCTTTCTAAACAAGTCTCTCCTATTTCAAACTAGTAAGTAAAAAGACAGGCAAGGCGTCTTAGATTTACTTTGTTTTCTCAACTTGTAAATGTACCTTTTTACCAGAGTGTGTATCTTTGTTTGGTTTCAGAGTAGCAGCCGTGTTAGTCTGTATCCGCAAAAAGAACAGGAGTACTTGTGGCACCTTAGAGACTAACAAATTTATTAGAGCATAAGCTTTCGTGGGCTACAACCCACTTCTTTGGATGCATCTTTGTTTGCTGTACTTTGAACCTAAGACAGAGGGGGGTCCTCTGAGCTCTTTAAGTTTGATTACCCTGTAAAGCTATTTTCCATACTGATTTTACAGAGATGATTTTTACCTTTTTCTTTAATTAAAAGCCTTCTTTTTTAAGAACCAGATTGATTTCTCCTTGTTTTAAGATCCAAGGGGGTTTGGATCTGTATTCACCAGGAGTTGGTGAAAGGAGGGTGGGAGGAAGGAGGGGGGATGGTTAATTTCTCCTTGTTTTAAGATCCAAGGGGGTTTGGATCTGTGTTCACCAGGGAATTGGTGAAAGGTTTCTCAAGGCTTCCCAGGGAGGGAATTCTTGTGATGGTGGCAGCGGACCAAAGCTAAGCTGGTAGATAAGCTTAGAAGTTTTTATGCAGGCCCCTACATTTGTACCCTAAGGTTCAAAGTGGGGATACAGCCTTGACGTGGTGGCAGAGGTGGGATCGTCTAAACCCAAAAGCCAGTAAGAGATTTTTTTTTCCTTCTAGCTGCTTGGAAAGCAGAGCTGAAGGTAGATGCATATCTTATCTCTCCTTGCCTGAAGGCAGAGGTGTTAAGTTTTTTTTAACGAGGTCCTTTGTTAAGAGAAGGGTTCAAAGGGAGCAAACTTTGAACTGGTAAAGGTAATTTACAAGGTGAATTGTTTTTTTTTCTTTTTACATCCTCGGAAGTAGCTAGTTAGAAAGTCTCTGTTAACTCAGCAGCACTCAGCAGGAGCCTGAGCTAAGTACATCCCAGTTTCAGTCAACTGCAGAGGGGTGTGACCCAGCACAAGAAAACCAGGAAAATGACTACCAAAGAAGAAAAAGCTAAAGAGGAGGCCCACAAGAGAGCTATGGAGCTGAAAGAAAAAGAGATGGAACTGGAAGCAGCAAGGACTAGGCAGGGTGCATCAGACCATCCTAACAACTCCTCTCCAGGTACCACTTCCCATCCCAGGAAATTCCCTACCTACAAGGCAGGCGATGATACTGAGGCCTTCTTAGAAAATTTTGAAAGGGCCTGCCTTGGATACAACATCCCTCCAACCCAGTACATGGTAGAGCTGAGGCCGCAGCTCAGTGGACCCTTAGCAGAGGTGGCGGCTGAAATGCCTAAGGAACACATGAACAGTTATGAACTTTTTAAAAACAAGGCCAGAATCAGAATGGGGCTAACACCTGAGCATGCCCGTCGGTGGTTCAGAGCCCTAAGGTGGAAACCCGATGTGTCATTTACCCGACATGCCTACCACATTGGGAAAAATTGGGATGCCTGGATATCAGGAGCAAATGTTAAATCTACGGAAGAGTTGCCCTTCCTATTGCAAATGGAGCAGTTTTTAGAGGGTGTTCCTGAGGAAATAGAAAGGTACATCCTAGATGGGAAGCCCAAAACTGTAACCGAGGCGGGGGAGATTGGAGCCAAATGGGTGGAGGTGACAGAAAAGAAAAAAGCTAGTAGCAGTTGGAGCGAATATCAGAAGGGGCAAGCCAAAACAAAACCTTACCACCGGGGACAACCCAAGGCCCCACCCACATCCCAAGGGAAACCCCAGACGCCTTCTCACCCCACCACACCAGTCTCCATCAACCAACATCGCCCCGGTGATACCTTAGCAGGGCGATGTTTTAAATGTAATGAACTGGGGCATATAAAGGCTCACTGCCCCAAGAACCCCAACCGATTACAGTTCATTACACCCCAGTCACACCAAAGATCCCCAGACCCAGATGCCTCTCTCATACCCTCGGAGCGAAGGGAAACCTTGAGAGTGGGCGGAAAGAAGGTTATCGCTTGGAGGGACACTGGGGCACAAGTGTCAACTATCCACCAATCCCTAGTGGACCCCAAACTCATCAACCCGGAGGCTACAGTGACAATTCAACCCTTCGTGTCACAGTCTGTAACCTTGCCTACAGCCCAGTTGCATGTCCAGTACAAGGGCTGGGCAGGAATGTGGACTTTTGCAGTCTATGACAATTATCCCATCCCCATGCTGCTGGGGGAAGACTTGGCCAACCATGTGAAGCTAGCCAAGAGGGTGGGAATAGTCACCCGCAGCCAGGCTAAGCAAGCTTCCACCCCCATCCCTGTTCCTGAGCCGTCCACCAGGGCCCCGTCTGTATTACCGGACACCCAAACACAGGTGGTGGAACCGGATCCCCTGCCAACGACTGCAACAGCCATAGTGGATCCAATCCCAGAGACCCAGCCAAAGCCAGTCCCGGAACCGGAACTGACAACACAACCAGCACCAGAACCATTGCCAGCACTGAGTCCAGCGCTTGCAAACCCGTCTACAACTCCAATGCCAGAGGGCACCAGAGAGCCTGAACTGGCGGAAGTAGCAGATAACCCTACCCAAGAGGCTCAGACAGAGCCTGAAATACCACATAGTGCACCAGCGGACAGCGGTTCACAGTCAATGGAAACAGTCCCAGCACCTGCATCGCTTCCAGAGGGACCAAGCCCCAGTCCACAGTCCAAGGAGGAACTGATGTCTCCAGCATCAAGGGAACAGTTCCAGGCCGAGCAGGAAGCAGATGACAGCCTCCAGAAAGCTTGGGCGGCGGCGCGGAGCACCCCACCGCCTCTCAGCTCTTCTAACCGATCCCGGTTTGTTGTAGAACAAGGACTTTTATACAAGGAGACTCTTTCTGGTGGGCACCAGGAAGACTGGCATCCTCAAAGACAGTTGGTGGTTCCCACTAAGTATCGGGTAAAGCTCTTGAGCTTAGCCCATGATCATCCCAGTGGCCATTCTGGGGTGAACAGAACCAAAGACCGGTTGGGGAAGTCCTTCCACTGGGAGGGAATGGGCAAGGACGTTGCTAATTATGTCCGGTCTTGTGAGGTGTGCCAACGAGTGGGAAAGCCCCAAGACCAGGTTAAAGCCCCTCTCCAGCCACTACCCATAATTGAGGTCCCATTTCAGCGAGTAGCTGTGGATATTCTGGGTCCTTTCCCAAAGAAGACACCCAGAGGAAAGCAGTACATACTGACTTTCGTGGATTTTGCTACCCGATGGCCGGAAGCTATACCCTTAAGCAACACCAAGGCTAAAAGTGTGTGCCAGGCATTAGCAGACATTTTTGCCAGGGTAGGTTGGCCCACCGACATCCTTACAGATTCGGGAACTAATTTCCTGGCAGGGAACATGAAAAAGCTGTGGGAAGCTCATGGGGTGAATCACTTGGTTGCCACCCCTCATCACCATCAAACCAATGGTCTGGTGGAGAGGTTTAATGGAACTTTGGGGGCCATGATACGTAAATTCGTAAATGAACACTCCAATGATTGGGACCTAGTGTTGCAGCAGTTGCTTTTTGCCTACAGGGCTGTACCACATCCCAGTTTAGGGTTTTCACCATTTGAACTTGTGTATGGCCGCGAGGTTAAGGGGCCATTACAGTTGGTGAAGCAGCAATGGGAGGGGTTTATGCCTTCTCCAGGAACTAACATTCTAGACTTTGTAAGCAACCTACAAAACACCCTCCGACACTCTTTAGCCCTTGCTAAAGAAAACCTAAAGGATGCTCAGGAAGAGCAAAAGGCCTGGTATGATAAACATTCCAGAGAACGGTCCTTCAAAGTAGGAGACCAAGTCATGGTCTTAAAGGCGCTCCAGGCCCATAAAATGGAAGCGTCGTGGGAAGGACCATTCACGGTCCAGGAGCGCCTAGGAGCTGTTAACTATCTCATAGCCTCCCCCACCTCCAACATAAAGCCTAAGGTATACCATGTTAA
>NW_020711534.1:0-1356 GCF_002925995.2 Terrapene triunguis | reverse complement strand
CTGTGCATATCTCTCTATCAGTGTTATAGAGGGCGAACAATTTATGAGTTTACTCTGCATAAGCTTTATGCAGGGTAAAACGGATTTATTTGGGTTTAGACCCCATTGGGAGTTGGGCATCTGAGTGCTAAAGACAAGCACACTACTATGAGCTGTTTTCAGGTAAACTTGCAGCTTTGGGACAAGTAATTCAGACCCTAGCGAAAGCATAACAGGCCCATGCTGCTGTGTAGAAGGGGAAACTGAGGCACACCGCCTCATGGCATTGGTGGCTAAATGCCAAGACACCTCCACTTTAACGGATATTGCTGCCTGCATTCTGTTAGCAATACTACATCCCTACCTTTTTGCAAGCATCTGGGGACCAGGAACCCCAAAACGGGCTAGAACCCCTAGGAGTGACATCATATGGTTTCAAGGTACTGAAAGGGAGTATGACCAAAAACAAACAGAAATTTTACAGGTACTGCCTCCGCCATGGACAGTGTCCAAGTCTCTGGCAGTAAGTTCAGGGGGAGGGTGTGACAGTGTACCCCATAAGGCTTTATGGGGAGGGGGTGCTTATAAATGTATGTATGACATAACTGAAATATGTTTTGTGCTGCCTGTGCCAGGTAACATATCTCCGTAAAGTTTATGGCCTACTATATCTATTCATCCTATTTGTACATATATATATCATTTTCTACTTGAGGTTAAGAATATGGGCTGTATGCTTGCTTGGTTTCTAAGTAAGCTTTGGGAGGCATTTGGTCAGCTTCTTTAGGAAGGAATTCGCCAGGTTAAGTACCTGATCAGGAAACACTTGGAGAACAATGCATCTTGGAATGCTCCAATCCGCATAAGAAGTCTTCCTGGAGACATGCAAGATACCATGTGGACAATGGCGTCGGCCTGTAAAGACTGAGTCGTGCAGGGGCATGTGACTTGCCCAGGTGACTCCAAAACTCCATCTTGGAGCTGGACTTTGCATAGGAGGGAGGAGGGGGGTCTCCACCCACAAGAGAGAGTCTATTTAAACCTGTGGGAGACCCCTCCATTTTGTCTTCAGCTGGCTAAAGAAGGAGCCTCTGCACCCCCCCCCCAGGATACTTGAAGGAGACTGAAACAAAGGACAGTAACTACAGGGGGTGTGAGTGATTGCTGGACCCAGGCTAAAAGGAGATTAGCCTGTAAAAGGGAGTGCTCTGGAACTGGTGAGGAAATCATCTGTATTTAGTTTGATTAGACATAGATTTGCGCATTTTATTTTATTTTGCTTGGTGACTTACTTTGTTCTGTCTGTTACTACTTTGAACCACTTAAATCCTACTGTCTGTATTTAATAAAATCACTTTTTATTTAGTAATTTACTCA
>NW_020711533.1:0-1294 GCF_002925995.2 Terrapene triunguis | reverse complement strand
TCCTCTCTGACTTTGGTGTTTAAGCCTTTGAAAAGCTTATAGACACTACATGCCCCAATAGCTGTTTGAACAGTCATAAAATCATAGAATCACAGAATATCAGGGTTGGAAGGGACCTCAGGAGGTCATCTAGTCCAGCCCCCTGCTCAAAGCAGAACCAACCCCAACTAAATCATCCCAGCAGAGCTTTGTCAAGCCTAACCTTAAAAGCCTCTAAGGAAGGAGATTCCACCACCACCCTAGACAACCCATGCCAGTGCTTCACCACCCTCCTAGTGAAAAAGTTTTTCCTAATATCCAACCTAAACCTCCTCCACTGCAACTTGAGACCATTACTCCTTGTTCTGTCATCTGGTACCACTGAGAACAGCCTAGATCCATCCTCTTTGGAATCCTCTTTCAGGTAGTTGAAAGCAGCTATCAAATCCCCCTTCATTCTTCTCTTCTGCAGACTAAATAATCCCAGTTCCCTCAGCCTCTCCTCATAAGTCATGTGCTCCAGACCCCTAATCATTTATGTTGCCCTCCGCTGGACTCTTTCCAATTTTTCCACATCCTTCTTGTAGTGTGGGGCCCAAAACTGGACACAGTACTCCAGATGAGGCCTCACCAATGCCAAATAGAGGGGAACAATCATGTCTCTCAATCTGCTGGCAATGCTCCTACTTATACAGCCCAAAATGCCGTTAGCCTTCTTGGCAACAAGGGCACACTGTTGACTCATATCCAGCTTCTCGTCCACTGTAACCCCTAGATCCTTTTCTGCAGAACTGCTGCCTAGCCACTCGGTCCCTAGTCTATAGCAGTGCATGGGATTCTTCCATCCTAACTGCAGGACTCTGCACTTGTCCTTGTTGAACTTCATCAGATTTCTTTTGGCCCAATCCTCTAATTTGTCTAGGTCCCTCTGTACCCTATCCCTACCCTCCAGCATATCTCCCACTCCTCCCAGTTTAGTGTCATCTGCAAACTTGCTGAGGGTGCAATCCATGCCATCCTCCAGATCATTAATGAAGATATTGAACAAAACCAGCCCCAGGACCGACCCTTGGGGGTCCTCCGTTTGCTACCGGCTGCCAACTAGAGATGGAGCCATAGATCACTACCCGTTGAGCTTGATGATCTAGACAGCTTTCTATCCACCTTATAGTCCATTCATCCAGCCCATTCTTCTTTAACTTGCTGGCAAGAATACTGTGGCAGACCGTATCAAAAGCTTTGCTAAAGTCAAGGAATAACATGTCCACTGCTTTCTCCCCATCCACAGAGCCAGTTATCTCAACATAGGTTAGTC
>NW_020711532.1:0-3203 GCF_002925995.2 Terrapene triunguis | reverse complement strand
CCTTTAGCACCCTCGGATGCAGCACATCTGGCCCCATGGACTTGTGCACGTCCAGTTTTTCTAAATAGTCCCGAACCACTTCTTTCTCCACATAGGGCTGGTCACCTTCTCCCCATATTGTGCTGCCCAGTGCAGCAGTCTGGGAGCTGACCTTGTTCGTGAAGACAGAGGCAAAAAAAGCATTGAGTACATTAGCTTTTTCCACATCCTCGGTCACTAGGTTGCCTCCCTCATTCAGTAAGGGGCCCACACTTTCCTTGACTTTCTTCTTGTTGCTAACATACCTGAAGAAACCCTTCTTGTTACTCTTAACATCTCTTGTTAGCTGCAACTCCAAGTGTGATTTGGCCTTCCTGATTTCACTCCTGCATGCCTGAGCAATAGTTTTATACTCCTCCCTGGTCATTTGTCCAATCTTCCACTTCTTGTAAGCTTCTTTTTTGCGTTTAAGATCAGCAAGGATTTCACTGTTTAGCCAAGCTGGTCGCCTGCCATATTTACTATTCTTTCTACACATCGGGATGGTTTGTTCCTGCAACCGCAATAAGGATTCTTTAAAATACAGCCAGCTCTCCTGGACCCCTTTGCCCTTCATGTTATTCTCCCAGGGGATCCTGCCCATCTGTTCCCTGAGGGAGTCAAAGTCTGCTTTTCTTAAGTCCAGGGTCCGTATTCTGCTGCTCTCCTTTCTTCCTTGTGTCAGGATCCTGAACTCGACCATCTCATGGTCACTGCCTCCCAGGTTCCCATCCACTTTTGCTTCCCCTACTAATTCTTCCCTGTTTGTGAGCAGCAGGTCAAGAAGAGCTCTGCCCCTAGTTGGTTCCTCCAGCACTTGCACCAGGAAATTGTCCCCTACACTTTCCAAAAACTTCCTGGATTGTCTGTGCACCGCTGTATTGCTCTCCCAGCAGATATCAGGGTGATTAAAGTCTCCCATGAGAACCAGGGCCTGCGATCTAGCAACTTCTGCTAGTTGCCAGAAGAAAGCCTCATCCACCTCATCCCCCTGGTCTGGTGGTCTATAGCAGACTCCAACCACGACATCACCCTTGTTGCTCACACTTCTCAACTTTATCCAGAGACTCTCAGGTTTTTCTGCAGTTTCATACCGGAGCTCTGAGCAGTCATACTCCTCTCTTACATACAACGCAACTCCCCCACCTTTTCTGCCCTGCCTGTCCTTCCTGAACAGTTTATATCCATCCATGACAGTACTCCAGTCATGTGAGTTATCCCACCAAGTCTCTGTTATTCCAATCGCATCATAGTTCCCTGACTGTTCCAGGACTTCCAGTTCTCCCTGCTTGTTTCCCCAAGCTTCTTGCATTTGTGTATAGGCACTTAAGATAACTCATTGATCGTCCCTCTTTCTCAGCATGAGACAGGAGTCCTCCCCTCTTGCGCTCTCCTGCTTGTGCTTCCTCCCAGGATCCCATTTCCCCACTTACCTCAGGGCTTTGGTCTCCTTCCCCCGGTGAACCTAGTTTAAAGCCCTCCTCACTAGGTTAGCCAGCCTGCTGGCGAAGATGCTCTTCCCTCTCTTCGTTAGGTGGAGCCCATCTCTGCCTAGCACTCCTCCTTCTTGGGACACCATCCCATGGTCGAAGAATCCAAAGCCTTCTCTCCGACACCACCTGCGTAGCCATTCATTGACTTCCACGATTCGACGGTCTCTACCCAGGCCTTTTCCTTGCACAGGGAGGATGGACGAGAACACCACTTGCGCCTCAAACTCCTTTATCCTTCTTCCCAGAGCCACGTAGTCTGCAGTGATCCGCTCAAGGTCATTCTTGGCAGTATCATTAGTGCCCACGTGGAGAAGCAGGAAGGGGTAGCGATCCGAGGGCTTGATGAGTCTCGGCAGTCTCTCCGTCACATCGTGTATCCTAGCTCCTGGCAAGCAGCAGACCTCTCGGTTTTCCCGGTCGGGGCGGCAGATAGATGACTCAGTCCCCCTGAGGAGGGAGTCCCTGACCACCACCACCCTCCTCCTCCTCTTGGGAGTGGTGGTCATGGAACCCCCATCCCTAGGACAGTGCATCTTTTGCCTTCCAATCGGTGGAGTCTCCTTCTGCTCCCTTCCCTCAGATGGGTCATCTAGTCCACTCTCCGCATTAGTACCTGTTGAGAGAACATGGAAACGATTGCTCACCTGTATCTCCATTGCTGGTGCATGGACGCTCCTCTTTCTCCTTCTGGAGGTCACATGCTGCCAAACCTCTTCACAATCCTTCTGTCCCTGCTGCGCCTGCTCTGAATCTTCAGAACATTGTGGCCGTAGAAGCATCTCCTGACGTCTGTCCAGGAAATCTTCATTTTCCCTTATGCAATGCAGTGTTGATACTCGTTTCTCCAGCCCTCGAACCTTCTCTTCCAATATGGAGACCAGCTTGCACTTTGTACAGACAAAGTCGCTTCTGTCCTGTGGAAGAAAGACAAACATGGCACAACCTGTGCAGGTTACAACAGCTGATCGCTCACCTTCCATATCACCTTCCTCTTAAGAGCTTCCTCGGCTGTTGCAGGAAGTACTCAGAGAAACCTGCAGACGAATGCCTCAGTGAGCTCTCTCCAGGCGAACTCCCAGGCAAACTCCCTCTGTTAGCCTCTGCTGTTCGCCGCTCAGCTGGTTCGCTGCTGACTGCCCTTATATACCAGTCAGGCCCACTCAAGGCCCACCTGGAACAAAGCACTCCCAATTCACACTTTTCAAACAAACAAGCAAGCAATCAAGCACACGGTCAAACTGACCAACTGTCCCAGCAGCAGACACTCAGATACTCACCAACACAGCCCCCCTAATGCAGCACTTAGCGTACCTCCTCTCAGACAGCTCCCAGGCAAACTCCCTCTGTTAGCCTCTGCTGTTCCCAGTTTAGTGTCATCTGCAAACTTGCTGAGGGTGCAATCCATGCCATCCTCCAGATCATTAATGAAGATATTGAACAAAACCGGCCCCAGGACTCCGTTTGATACCAGCTGCCAACTAGAGATGGAGCCATAGATCACTACCCGTTGAGCCTGATGATCTAGCCAGCTTTCTATCCACCTTATAGTCCATTCATCCAGCCCATTCTTCTTTAACTTGCTGGCAAGAATACTGTGGAAGACCATATCAAAAGCTTTGCTAAAGTCAAGGAATAACATGTCCATTGCTTTCTCCCCATCCACAGAGCCAGTTATCTCAACATAGGTTAGTC
>NW_020711531.1:0-1267 GCF_002925995.2 Terrapene triunguis | reverse complement strand
CGTCGTGACAGATGCAGAAAAGAAGAAGGTCCTCATGGTAGACGTCATGGTGCCATTTGAAAACAGGTCACCGGCCTTCCACGAGGCCCGAGCACAGAAGGTGTTGAAGTACACCCCGCTGGCCGACACCCTGAGAGCCCAGGGCTATGAGGTCCAGATACACGCCCTGATCGTGGGAGCCCTGAGCTCGTGGGACCCCCACAATGAGCCGGTTCTGAGAGTGTGCGGAGTCGGTCGACGCTACGCCCGGTTCATGAGACAGCTCATGGTGTCCGACACCATCAGGTGGTCCAGAGACATCTATACAGAACACATCACAGGACACCGTCAATACCACATTGAGTAATTGAGACCGCCAACCAGGGAAATAGCCCACTTCCTTCCCTGACGAACCAAGGGACGCACCCCACCCATGTACCCATTCGCTACACCAATACTGACTTGGACTCCTTATACGGTCCATGGGTGGCATACCTGAGCCCACTTATCCACTGACACTTTAAAAACTCTTGCACCCCAATCTGGGTCTATGCTAGTTATGTGATATGTATGTATCTCTTCATCCTTGCAACTGATACCTGTAATCCCTCATAACTCAAGTCTGACCCCAGATGTACAGTACCTTCCCTCTTAACAGGTGTATATTTAATTTTAAACATTAACTTGAATAAAAATTTTAAACTTGTCTGCAGCACAGCATCCCCTTCTGGGCAATGATTCAGGACGGACTCCGGGGATTGTATATGGAGTCACCAACAGTTCCTGCAATACCTTGGTTTCTCTCTGACTCGGGTACTAACCACGCCTGTCCCTGTTTAGCTGTGGAGATCTGCTCATAGCACCCTCTGAGGTTCCCGAGCCGAGACTGAATGAGTTGTTCCCTAGAAAGCAGGACGCCTCAAAGCAGAACATTTTGGGGACAGAGAGAAAATTCAGTATCTTTCTCCAACATCTGTACATGCGAGGTAAGCTCAGCCCAGCCGCTCTCTGATTGGAGGGGGTCCTTCGTTCACATGATCAGCCATGCCTCAGCTGCATGCTGCTTGTTGACTTTAAAAAAGTCACCAATGACAGGTCCCTTCCCTATTTGCATGTTAACTGTGCTTATATGGATCTAGGGGTTATTGGGCAAGAAGAAAAAATACCACAGCCCTGAAACAGACACATAGCAACCAGAACTCTGGCCACGTGCCAGCCGAGATAGGCAGCCTGCAAAACACGAGGAGCACGGGTGATTAAAATCCCTCACTTGCTCTTTCTGCATAAT
>NW_020711530.1:0-1262 GCF_002925995.2 Terrapene triunguis | reverse complement strand
CGTCGTGACAGATGCAGAAAAGAAGAAGGTCCTCATGGTAGACGTCACGGTGCCATTTGAAAACAGGTCACCGGCCTTCCATGAGGCCCGAGCACGGAAGGTGTTGAAGTACACCCCGCTGGCCGACACCCTGAGAGCCCAGGGCTACAAGGTCCAGATACACGCCCTGATCGTGGGAGCCCTGAGCTCGTGGGGCCCCCACAATGAGCCGGTTCTGAGAGTGTGCGGAGTCGGTCGACGCTATGCCCGGCTCATGAGACAGCTCATGGTGTCCGACACCATCAGGTGGTCCAGAGACATCTATTCAGAACACATCACAGGACACCGTCAATACCACATTGAGTAATTGAGACCGCCGACCAGGGAAATAGCCCACTTCCTTCCCTGACGAACCAAGGGACGCACCCCACCCATGTACCCATTCGCTACACCGATACTGACTTGGACTCCTTATACGGTCCATGGGTGGCGTACCTGAGCCCACTTATCCACTGACACTTTAAAAACTCTTGCACCCCAATCTGGGTCTATGCTGGTTATGTGATATGTATGTATCTCTTCATCCTTGCAACCGATACCTGTAATCCCTCATAACTCAAGCCTGACCCCAGATGTACAGTACCTCTTAACTGGTGTATATTTAATTTTAAACATTAACTTGAATAAAAATTTTAAACTTGTCTGCAGCACAGCATCCCCTTCTGGGCAATGATTCAGGACGGACTCCGGGGATTGTATATGGAGTCACCAACAGTTCCTGCAATACCTTGGTTTCTCTCTGACTCGGGTACTAACCACGCCTGTCCCTGTTTAGCTGTGGAGATCTGCTCATTGCACCCTCTGAGGTTCCTGAGCCGAGACTGAATGAGTTGTTCCCTAGAAAGCAGGACGCCTCAAAGCAGAACATTTTGGGGACAGAGAGAAAATTCAGTATCTTTCTCCAACATCTGTACATGCGAGGTAAGCTCAGCCCAGCTGCTCTCTGATTGGAGGGGGTCCTTCGTTCACATGATCAGCCATGCATCAGCCGCATGCTGCTTGTTGACTTTAAAAAAGTCACCAATGACAGGTCCCTTCCCTATTTGCATGTTAACTGTGCTTATATGGATCTAGGGGTTATTGGGCAAGAAGAAAAAATACCACAGCCCTGAAACAGACACATAGCAACCAGAACTCTGGCCACGTGCCAGCCGAGATAGGCAGCCTGCAAAACATGAGGAGCACGGGTGATTAAAATCCCTCACTTGCTCTTTCTGCATAAT
>NW_020711529.1:0-1621 GCF_002925995.2 Terrapene triunguis | reverse complement strand
CTTAATTTTGGTAATTCCTCACTTTTGAGTGCTTCACTTTGCCACCTTAATGTTCTTTTATTAATAATAATAATATAACAATATAAAAACATAATAGCATAAAATCCAGTGATAGAACAAATGAATGTTAATGACACCAAAGCACTTTATTTCTCCAACAACCTTCACTTACATAAAGAACCAAACATCAAATCTTACCCATCAATGATGTTTTCAGGGGGGTATTTTTCATCACTTGATGTGGCTAGAACAACTTCAGCCCCTGGAGAGCTAAGGCACAGATCTGTTGATTTCATCCTTTCTTGTTGGCCTGCATGAGATCAAAAAAACCCAAAAGAAACGTTCTTAGAATATCACTGAATGGGAGCGTCTGTCCTCTTGTTGCCTAGCAGCCAAATTCAGTCCCTAACAGGAATTCAGAGAAAGCATGTTACACTCTTATGAGCAACACTCTAGTCTGTCTCTTTTAAGATCTCTATGATTCAACCACCGATATTTCTTGAGTTACAGTCAAAACAGTCCCCTCACACCACCCTGCTGCCCACAAATAGTTCCAGTTCTAAAGAGTAGCTGCTTGCATTTCTAATTGTATTCTTTATTAAAATGCTTGAAAATGCATTTTACATAGTCAAAAACACCTATGTTCTAATTAAGAAATATAGTGACAAGGATTTAAGTAAAAATATTTTTTAAAATCATGAGTGTTTGCAGTAGTGCTGCCAAAGTAGCCAAACTCCTAATAAATGATAATATATAATTATAGTACTTTGTGCTTTTCTGTAGAACCTAAGAATCCCAGAGAACTTTACAAAAAATAGTTAAGCCTTGCAATAAATATCTTTATAAGTTAAAGTATGACTTTCCCCTTCTGGTATTCCCCCTATTTCCTCAGTATCTCTTCAGTTTCCCTATTTCTTTCCCCATTGTAGGTATTTTGGGCCCTAATCCTGTAATGAGATCTATGTGGATACAGGACCCGGGTCTTTGTCATGAGAGTGAACAAGGAATTATATGTGAGCTGGCAGGGTGATAAGACATCTAAAAAAAGTCAATGTCATTTTGGGTTGAATACACAGAGGCTTTATGTCACAGAACAGGGAGCTGATAGATTCTCTCCATATGGCATTGTTGAGACAAATAATGGATAGTTGTAGGGAGCTGAACACCAAAAAGATATAAACAGTTTTCAAGGAATTGAGCGAATGGCAACAATAATTAGGAGTCTGGAAGGACTTATTAAAGAATATTTAATAGAACAATGACTAGGGTGGCTAACTGCCTACAAGTGTTGGGAAAGGTATCCAACAAAGAAGGAGAAGAATCATTTAGGGATGTCAATAGAGAAGTCGAAGAATAGTGGGATGAAACTGAGCACATGATAATTTAGGCTGAATCACAAGAAACGTTTTCTAAGGGTGAGGTTGACTCTGGAATCATTTCCCACGGGAAGGGACATCCATCACTTAATTTAAATTTAGTCTAGTCCAAACTTTGGAAAATATGAGGTACGGGGTAATTACACTAACAGACCTCTATCATTTCCTAGCATCCATCAGCGCCTCCCCATGTCCCCATCAAATCCCAGAGCCCCCTCCCAATTCCCCATATCCCCTCAGCGCCT
>NW_020711528.1:0-1604 GCF_002925995.2 Terrapene triunguis | reverse complement strand
CTTAATTTTGGTAATTCCTCACTTTTGAGTGCTTCACTTTGCCACCTCAATGTTCTTTTATTAATAATAATAATATAACAATATAAAAACATAATAGCATAAAATCCAGTGATAGAACAAATGAATGTTAATGACACCAAAGCACTTTATTTCTCCAACAACCTTCACTTACATAAAGAACCAAACATCAAATCTTACCCATCAATGATGTTTTCAGGGGGGTATTTTTCATCACTTGATGTGGCTAGAACAACTTCAGCCCCTGGAGAGCTAAGGCACAGATCTGTTGATTTCATCCTTTCTTGTTGGTCTGCATGAGATCAAAAAAACTCAAAAGAAATGTTCTTAGAATATCACTGAATGGGCGCGTCTGTCCTCTTGTTGCCTAGCAGCCAAATACAGTCCCTAACAGGAATTCAGAGAAAGCATGTTACACTCTTATGAGCAACACTCTAGTCTGTCTCTTTTAAGATCTCTATGATTCAACCACCGATATTTCTTGAGTTACAGTCAAAACAGTCCCCTCACACCACACTGCTGCCCACAAATAGTTCCAGTTCTAAAGAGTAGCTGCTTGCATTTCTAATTGTATTCTTTATTAAAACGCTTGAAAATGTATTTTACATAGTTAAAAACACCTATGTTCTAATTAAGAAATATAGTGACAAGGATTTAAGTAAAAATATTTTTTAAAATCATGAGTGTTTGCTGTAGTGCTGCCAAAGTAGCCAAACTCCTAATAAATGATAATATATAATTATAGTACTTTGTGCTTTTCTGTAGAACCTAAGAATGCCAGAGAACTTTACAAAAAATAGTTAAGCCTTGCAATAAATATCTTTATAAGTTAAAGTATGACTTTCCCCTTCTGGTATTCCCCCTATTTCCTCAGTATCTCTTCAGTTTCCCTATTTCTTTCCCCATTGTAGGTATTTTGGGCCCTAATCCTGCAATGAGATCTATGTGGATACAGGACCCGGGTCTTTGTCATGAGAGTGAACAAGGAATTATGTGTGAGCTGGCAGGGTGATAAGACATCTAAAAAAAGTCAGTGTCATTTTGGGTTGAATACACAGAGGCATTATGTCACAGAACAGGGAGCTGATAGATTCTCTCCATATGGCATTGTTGAGACAAATAATGGATAGTTGTAGGGAGCTGAACACCAAAAAGATATAAACAGTTTTCAAGGAATTGAGCGAATGGCAACAATAATTAGGAGTCTGGAAGGACTTATTAAAGAATATTTAATAGAACAATGACTAGGGTGGCTAACTGCCTACAAGTGTTGGGAAAGGTATCCAACAAAGAAGGAGAAGAATCATTTAGGGATGTCAATAGAGAAGTCAAAGAATAGTGGGATGAAACTGAGCACATGATAATTTAGGCTGAATCACAAGAAACGTTTTCTAAGGGTGAAGTTGACTCTGGAATCATTTCCCACGGGAAGGGACGTCCATCACTTAATTTAAATTTAGTCTAGTCCAAACTTTGGAAAATATGAGGTACGGGGCAATTACACTAACAGACCTCTATCATTTCCTGGCATCCATCAGCGCCTCCCCATGTCCCCGTCAAATCCCAGAGCCCCCTCCCAATTCCCC
>NW_020711527.1:0-5848 GCF_002925995.2 Terrapene triunguis | reverse complement strand
CCCCTACATTTGTACCCTAAGGTTCAAAGTGGGGATCAGCCTTGACATGGTGGGTGCAGCGGTGGAGATTGTTTAAACCCAAAAGCCAGTAAGAGATTTTTTTTTTCCTTCTAGCTGCTTGGAAAGCAGAGCTGAAGGTAGATGCATATCTTATCTCTCCTTGCCTGAAGGCAGAGGTGTTAAGTTTTTTTTAACGAGGTCCTTTGTTAAGAGAAGGGTTCAAAGGGAGCAAACTTTGACTGACTGGTAAAGATAATTTACAAGTTGAATTGTTTTTTTTTCTTTTTACATCCTCGGGAGTAGCTTGTTAGAAAGTCTCTGTTAACTCAGCAGCAGCCAGAGCTAAGTACATCCCAGTTTCAGTCAACTGCAGAGGGGTGTGACCCAGCACAAGAAAACCAGGAAAATGACTACCAAAGAAGAAAAAGCTAAAGAAGAGGCCCACAAGAGAGAGATGGAGCTGAGAGACAGAGAGGAAAAAGCCAAACAGGAGGCCCATGAAAGAGAAGAAAAAGCCAAACAGGAGGCCCATAAAAGAGAGATGGAGCTGAAAGAAAAAGAGATGGAACTGGAAGCAGCAAGGACTAGGCAGGGTGCATCAGACCATCCTAACAACTCCTCTCCAGGTACCACTTCCCATCCCAGGAAATTCCCTACCTACAAGGCAGGCGATGATACTGAGGCCTTCTTAGAAAATTTTGAAAGGGCCTGCCTTGGATACAACATCCCTCCAACCCAGTACATGGTAGAGCTGAGGCCGCAGCTCAGTGGACCCTTAGCAGAGGTGGCGGCTGAAATGCCTAAGGAACACATGAACAGTTATGAACTTTTTAAAAACAAGGCCAGAATCAGAATGGGGCTAACACCTGAGCATGCCCGTCGGCGGTTCAGAGCCCTAAGGTGGAAACCCGATGTGTCATTTACCCGACATGCCTACCACATTGGGAAAAATTGGGATGCCTGGATATCAGGAGCAAATGTTAAATCTACGGAAGAGTTGCCCTTCCTATTGCAAATGGAGCAGTTTTTAGAGGGTGTTCCTGAGGAAATAGAAAGGTACATCCTAGATGGGAAGCCCAAAACTGTAACCGAGGCGGGGGAGATTGGAGCCAAATGGGTGGAGGTGACAGAAAAGAAAAAAGCTAGTAGCAGTTGGAGCGAATATCAGAAGGGGCAAGCCGAAACAAAACCTTACCACCGGGGACAACCCAAGGCCCCACCCACATCCCAAGGGAAACCCCAGACGCCTTCTCACCCCACCACACCAGTCTCCATCAACCAACATCGCCCCGGTGATACCTTAGCAGGGCGATGTTTTAAATGTAATGAACTGGGGCATATAAAGGCTCACTGCCCCAAGAACCCTAACCGATTACAGTTCATTACACCCCAGTCACACCAAAGATCCCCAGACCCAGATGCCTCTCTCATACCCTCGGAGCGAAGGGAAACCTTGAGAGTGGGCGGAAAGAAGGTTATCGCTTGGAGGGACACTGGGGCACAAGTGTCAACTATCCACCAATCCCTAGTGGACCCCAAACTCATCAACCCGGAGGCTACAGTGACAATTCAACCCTTCGTGTCACAGTCTGTAACCTTGCCTACAGCCAAGTTGCATGTCCAGTACAAGGGCTGGTCAGGAATGTGGACTTTTGCAGTCTATGACAATTATCCCATCCCCATGCTGCTGGGGGAAGACTTGGCCAACCATGTGAAGCTAGCCAAGAGGGTGGGAATAGTCACCCGCAGCCAGGCTAAGCAAGCTTCCACCCCCATCCCTGTTCCTGAGCCGTCCACCAGGGCCCCGTCTGTGTTACCGGAGACCCAAACACAGGTGGTGGAACCGGATCCCCTGCCAACGACTGCAACAGCCGTAGTGGATCCAATCCCAGAGACCCAGCCAAAGCCAGTCCCGGAACCGGAACTGGCAACGCAACCAGCACCAGAACCATTGCCGGCACGGAGTCCAGCGCTTGCAAACCCGTCTACAACTCCAATGCCAGAGGGCACCAGTGAGCCTGAACTGGCGGAAGCAGCAGATAACCCTACCCAAGAGGCTCAGCCAGAGCCTGAGATACCACATAGTGAACCAGCGGACAGCGGTTCACGGTCAGTGGAAACAGCCCCAGCACCTGCATCGCTTCCAGAGGGACCAAGCCCCAGTCCACAGTCCAAGGAGGAACTGATGTCTCCAGCATCAAGGGAACAGTTCCAGGCCGAGCAGGAAGCAGATGACAGCCTTCAGAAAGCTTGGGCGGCGGCACGGAGCACCCCACCGCCTCTCAGCTCTTCTAACCGATCCCGGTTTGTTGTAGAACAAGGACTTTTATACAAGGAGACTCTTTCTGGTGGGCACCAGGAAGACTGGCATCCTCAAAGACAGTTGGTAGTTCCCACTAAGTATCGGGTAAAGCTCTTGAGCTTAGCCCATGATCATCCCAGTGGCCATTCTGGGGTGAACAGAACCAAAGACCGGTTGGGGAAGTCCTTCCACTGGGAGGGAATGGGCAAGGACGTTGCTAATTATGTCCGGTCTTGTGAGGTGTGCCAACGAGTGGGAAAGCCCCAAGACCAGGTTAAAGCCCCTCTCCAGCCACTACCCATAATTGAGGTCCCATTTCAGCGAGTAGCTGTGGATATTCTGGGTCCTTTCCCAAAGAAGACACCCAGAGGAAAGCAGTACGTACTGACTTTCATGGATTTTGCTACCCGATGGCCGGAAGCTGTACCCTTAAGCAACACCAAGACTAAAAGTGTGTGCCAGGCATTAGCAGACATTTTTGCCAGGGTAGGTTGGCCCTCCGACATCCTTACAGATTCGGGAACTAATTTCCTGGCAGGGAACATGAAAAACCTGTGGGAAGCTCATGGGGTGAATCACTTGGTTGCCACCCCTCATCACCATCAAACCAATGGTCTGGTGGAGAGGTTTAATGGAACTTTGGGGGCCATGATACGTAAATTCGTAAATGAACACTCCAATGATTGGGACCTAGTGTTGCAGCAGTTGCTTTTTGCCTACAGGGCTGTACCACATCCCAGTTTAGGGTTTTCACCATTTGAACTTGTGTATGGCCGCGAGGTTAAGGGGCCATTACAGTTGGTGAAGCAGCAATGGGAGGGGTTTACGCCTTCTCCAGGAACTAACATTCTAGACTTTGTAAGCAACCTACAAAGCACCCTCCGACACTCTTTAGCCCTTGCTAAAGAAAACCTAAAGGATGCTCAGGAAGAGCAAAAGGCCTGGTATGATAAACATTCCAGAGAACGGTCCTTCAAAGTAGGAGACCAAGTCATGGTCTTAAAGGCGCTCCAGGCCCATAAAATGGAAGCGTCGTGGGAAGGACCATTCACGGTCCAGGAGCGCCTAGGAGCTGTTAACTATCTCATAGCCTCCCCCACCTCCAACATAAAGCCTAAGGTATACCATGTTAATTCTCTTAAGCCCTTTTATTCCAGAGGATTAAACGTTTGCCAGTTTACAGCCCAGGAAACAGATGACGCGGAGTGGCCTGCAGGTGTCTACTACGAAGGAACAAGGAATGGTGGCGTGGAAGAGGTGAACCTCTCCACGACCCTGGGACGTCTGCAGCGACAGCAGATCAAGGAGCTGTGCACAAGCTTTGCACCGATTTTCTCAGCCACTCCAGGACGGACCGAACGGGCATACCACTCCATTGACACAGGTAATGCTCACCCAATTAGAACCCCACCCTACCGGGAGTCACCTCATGCCCAAGCGGCTATACAAAGGGAGATCCAGGACATGCTACAGATGGGTATAATCCGCCCCTCTACCAGTGCATGGGCATCTCCAGTGGTTCTAGTTCCCAAACCAGATGGGGAAATACGCTTTTGCGTGGACTACCGTAAGCTAAATGCTGTAACTCGTCCTGACAACTATCCAATGCCACGCACAGATGAGCTATTGGAAAAATTGGGACATGCCCAATTCATCTCTACTTTAGACTTAACCAAAGGGTACTGGCAAGTACCACTAGATGAACCCGCTAAGGAAAGGTCAGCCTTCGTCACCCAGGCAGGGGTGTACGAATTCAATGTACTCCCTTTCGGGTTGCGAAATGCACCCGCCACCTTCCAAAGACTTGTAGATGGTCTCCTAGCGGGATTGGGAGAATCTGCAGTTGCCTACCTCGATGATGTGGCCATTTTTTCTGATTCATGGACAGAACACCTGGAGCACCTGGAAAAAGTCTTCGAGCGCATCCGACAGGCAGGACTAACTGTTAAGGCTAAAAAGTGTCAAATAGGCCAAAACAGAGTGACGTACCTGGGGCACCAGGTGGGTCAAGGAACTATAAATCCCCTACAGGCCAAAGTGGATGCTATCCAAAAGTGGCCGGTTCCAAAGTCAAAGAAACAGGTCCAATCCTTCTTAGGCTTGGCCGGATATTATAGGCGATTTGTACCACACTACAGCCAAATCGCCGCCCCGCTGACAGACCTAACCAGAAAGAAACAGCCAAATGCAGTTCAGTGGACTGATGAGTGTCAAAAGGCCTTTAACCAGCTTAAGGCAACACTCATGTCTGACCCTGTGCTAAGGGCCCCAGACTTTGACAAACCGTTCCTAGTAACCACAGATGCTTCCGAGCGAGGCGTGGGAGCAGTTTTAATGCAGGAAGGACCGGATCAAGAATTCCATCCTGTCGTGTTTCTCAGCAAGAAACTGTCTGAGAGGGAAAGCCACTGGTCAATCAGCGAAAAGGAATGCTACGCCATTGTATACGCGCTGGAAAAGCTACGCCCATATGTTTGGGGACGGCGTTTCCAACTACAAACAGACCATGCTGCGCTACAGTGGCTTCATACTGCCAAGGGAAATAACAAAAAACTTCTTCGATGGAGTTTAGCTCTCCAAGATTTTGATTTTGAAATACAACACATTTCGGGAGCTTCTAACAAAGTGGCTGATGCACTCTCCCGGGAAAGTTTCCCAGAGTTAACTGGTTAACAATTGTTCTTGGAATAAAACATATTGTTAGTTTTTATATAATCAGTAGTATGTCTAAAGGTACATGTGTCTTATTAACTCTGTTTTCTCCTAGAACTCCAGGAAGAAATCACAGCCAGTGTGGAACCGAACGTCCAACACTATCTGTGATTTGGGGGGCGTGTCATATCTATAAAGGGAAGGGTAACAGCTCTCTGTGTACAGAGACTCCAAATCCTTTTACCTGTAAAGGGTTAAGAAGCTCGGGTAACCTGGCTGACACCTGACCCCAAGGACCAATAAGGAGACAAGATACTTTCAAATCTTGGGGGGGGGAAAAGGCTTTTGTGTGTGCTCTTTGTTTTAAGGGGGGTTCGCTCTTGGGACTGAGAGGGACCAGACATCAATCCAGGTTCTCCCCATCTTTCTAAACAAGTCTCTCCTATTTCAAACTAGTAAGTAAAAAGACAGCAAGGCGTCTTAGATTTACTTTGTTTTCTCAACGTGTAAATGTACCTTTTTACCAGAGTGTGTATCTTTGTTTGCTGTACTTTGAACCTAAGACAGAGGGGGGGGGTCCTCTGAGCTCTTTAAGTTTGATTACCCTGTAAAGTATTCTCCATACTGATTTTACAGAGATGATTTTTACCTTTTTCTTTAATTAAAAGCCTTCTTTTTTAAGAACCAGATTGATTTCTCCTTGTTTTAAGATCCAAGGGGGTTTGGATCTGTGTTCACCAGGGAATTGGTGAAAGGTTTCTCAAGGCTTCCCAGGGAGGGAATTCTTGTGATGGTGGCAGCGGACCAAAGCTAAGCTGGTAGATAAGCTTAGAAGTTTTTATGCAGGCCCCTACATTTGTACCCTAAGGTTCAAAGTGGGGATCAGCCTTGACA
>NW_020711526.1:0-9019 GCF_002925995.2 Terrapene triunguis | reverse complement strand
AAAACATCTTATTAATAGCTAATTGAAACAGTACATTCCATCTAACATATCCCCTCCTTGGGACCTTTTTCCTTAACTATGGACAAAAGGTTCCAAACAATTTAATACAACATCAAACATTAATAACATGAATTACAACAATGCATATGATAAATATTTACAGAGCATTCCAACCGGAAATATTGAAAGGAACTTGCTTATACTTTCTCCTTGCTTTTTTATGTTTACATATTAACACAGTTAATAAAACCACGTACACAATTAGAATAAATTGAATAATTAAAACAACCACAACTGGATGTAGAAGAATATACCACATTGATCTTATACTTCCCATGTCGGTATACAGGATAGATTCCCACCAATGGGCAGAGGTGGTTTCATCCTTAATCTTTTTTGTAATTTGTCTAATCTCGGAGATAGAATGTTGCACAGTGAGAATAGTTTTACTTCCTTCCAATTTCAAATTATTTAAATACTGAGCCAATTTTTCATGGTGTAACAACTTTCGAATAACCTCCAGATTTGCTCCAACATGGATGGGTGTCAACGTATTGTACAATTTATATTCATTGAACACATCTTTGATATATACATTATGTACGGATACATTGATATCACAACCCATTAACTGTATGACCTTACATATACATAAATTTCCTATTCCTGAATTATTAACTTTATACAAATTATTAACTAAGAAATATGGACATAAACTCCGGATACAAAAACAACCAGAATCCACTTGTACTATGGCAGAGGCTTTACTGAGGGAATGGTGAAACACTTCATAAGAGCAAGTTCCCTCTACAGGATCTAGGCATGTGGAATCCTCCTCCCACACTTGGGTAGTGCAAGTATATCCCAAGTTGGGTTGATAGACACATGCTTGCAGATTTATAGGGACGTACGAATTATTAGCGTTAACATGTACCCATTTATGCTCTTCTATAGGGACTAGTAGGGACTGGTTAGCATATATCCCCAAAGCAACAAGAGGATATATGGTTTCTTGATTAGCTGATTTTAAAGTAAGAATCAAGGCCATGATCGTATCGTTGTGCTGGAAGTAAGTGAACGTCAATAATTGCCACCATTGGTGATGTATTTTTTCAAAATCATTGGTGTCCTCGTAGATGATTTTCTTCAATTCCAAAGGTAGCTGCTGGTTAAAACCATCTCTGATGATAGCCTTGGCTACCGTTATCAACCATTGCTGAGCTTCTACACATGCTAGGGCTTCTGAGATATTAGATTGGAGAATATCTAATGCTCCCAGTATTCGCAGGTGGTCTTGCTCTTGAATTTTAAGCCAATATGGGAGAATTTTAGTGATGTCAAATGTTGTAGTTCCTAGAGCGTGAAATGCAGAAGTCAGTGGTTCGGCAAGGGAGGCAGCATCATGGCCTACCTGACCAATTCGATTTGCTAGTATTTGTTGGTCTACTGTGTTTAATACGCTTAATCCAGCTCCAACTCCCCCTAGCACCTTTGCCACTAAATCACGTTTCTGCCTAGTAGACGAGTTGGAAGAAGGAGGGAGTACTCCTTGAACCCAGGCTCTCCATCCTACTAAAAGTGGCTCTGTATATAGGACACATTGATTATATACTGATGTTATAGATAATTGTAGAGGCATGATAATCCTTTTGATTGAATATTGAGGATCTATCATTAAAGTTCTGGTTACGTCCTTTTTAATTGTTAGTGGTCCTACATGATAAATGGGAGGTGGCGTTACCACATGTATTTCCTTTGTATATTCAAACTCCAGCGGGCCTCTCACAGTCCATAGTCCAGAATGATTGACCATAACATTTATAGTATAATTAATTACACACAATTCCCTGAATTTATTCATGTCATTGTCCGATATACAATATCTTGAGGTAGTATGTTGTTTCAATGAAATGTTATAGCCCAACAAAGAGGAATTACAGGTTAATCTTAATATAGTAGTATTTTGATTAGGAGGTTTTATGGAAATATTTACAAAATCTATACGGATCTGTTGATGGTACATTTTTATTGATATGTTCAATTTTCCGGGTTTAACTAAAGAAGGAGATAAGATGTCAAATACAACACATTGATAAAGGTCTTTATGGCAGTTGTCAAACATCACTTCAGGCATACTCCATGTACAACCATATCCTGGACGTATAGGTCCGAAACGCTGTACTGGGTTGTGGGTGGTAACAGTGTCAGGTAATATAACCGACTGATCCTGAGAATACTCAAAAACATCTAGGTAGCAACGTTCCATGACCTTATAGGCTCTAAGGGTTACCCATTCCCAATTTTTATGATCGTTTGCCTCTCTTTTCCCTCTTCCATGATATCCAATTCTGAAAACTTTAACTGGTTTTTTAGTAGTCGCTCGAGGTACCTTTGTTGTACTACTTTTTGTAGAGCTTTCTTGTTGTTTTCCTTGGTTTTGACGTCTTCTTGCATTTGGTGAGATTTTATCCCTCCATTGATATATTATTTGTGGGTTAACCTGACATCCTAAATAGTCGTTCATCTTAATAGGAAAGAATTTACTTCCTTTCAGAGTTACGTTGAAAGTTGGTGGTAGATCCCGTTTCCTCCGGCGTCTGTAAATATCCTCTGGAAATGGCTTTGTAGGAGCTTCAGATGGTGCCATTCCTCTCATTTGAGTGTTGGTTCTTTCATTGACATATTCCTCATTTTCCTTTTGTGTTTCCAATTCCTTCCCTTGGTCATGCATGAAAGATAGTTTTCTGTGTGTCTTGCATATCCAGTATTCATTTTTCTTAATTATTAAACTTCTACAGGTCCATAAACTTAACCAAGTTATAACTATGTACATCAGAGATCTTCCAGTAGTCTTCATATTTCTTTTGGTCAGCATCCTGTGGATGAAAACAAGACAATTAGTTGATCCTTATGGTGGTTTTTCATCACTCGTCCTATTACTTTCTGTTCTAGATGGATTAGTACAGATGTTTCCTTTCCATAATTTTAATTGTGAGCTATGGAACCACTTTTGTACTTTACGTTTTCCGGTCTTCAATTCTAGTTGATAAGTTGTTGGACTGGCTTTATTGATGACAGTTACTGGTCCAACCCATCTTGGGCTCAATGGATGGTTCTTTTCAGAAAAATACTTGAAGAGAACTTGATCCCCTATGTTCCACTCTAAATGTTTTAAATTGTTGTTCAGTCTTTGATCCATCTTATGAATATTTCCTTTTAAATTAACCGCCACTGCCCTTTGCACCTCTGATATGGTATTTAACACTGATTTTATGTAATTGTCCGTCACAGCTCTAGGTCTATACTCGTCCGGTGGCACCCCTCCTGGCATCCACCATTGCTCAGGTGTTACCATAGGTCTTCCGAAAAGTGCTTCATACGGAGTGAATCCATGGACGCTCACTGTGGATCTGATTGCCATCAGGATGAGAGGTAGATGTCTGTCCCAATTCTTTCCTGATGAATCAATTACCTTCCTTAGTGCAGTTTTTAAAGTGCAGTTTGATCTCTCTACTAACCCAGAAGCTTGTGGGTGACCAGCTACATGAAATCTTTGGCGTATTCCTAAGGCTATACACAATTGTTTAGTTAATTCTCCGGTAAAGTGAGTGCCTTGATCTGAATCAATAATCCGAGGTAGTCCGAATCGACTGAATGTATTTTCTAACAGCAATTTTACTGTCGCACCTGCAGTGCAATTCCTAGTTGGGTACCCTTCTATCCACTTGGTAAATGGATCTATTACCACCAGGCAGTATACATTTCCTCGGTTGGTTCTAGGTAAGGGTCCAATAAAGTCTATCTGCACTCGAATCCATGGGCCATCTACCGGTTGATGAAGTAAAGGTCCTTTTCTTATTCTTATATCAGGATTATTGTGGGCGCATCTCAAACAGTTGTTAATAAAGTGCTCAGTATCTCGGATTATCTCAGGCCACCATCCCACCGTAACCAGCCTTTGTAGAGTCTTTTGGAGTCCAAAGTGTCCTTGTTGATGAGCCAGTTGGATTAACTCTCTTCGCAATATGTTTGGAATCACTAATATTGGAATCAAGGTATCATTATCAGTATTTTCATGATTATCTTTTGTTGCCATGATTAGTCCAGATGTATGTCGAGTGATGAGGTATGTTTTGTGTTTTCCATCTTTTAGCAGCTTCTTAATTTCAGGATCTTGTTCTTGTAATTGCACTATGTCTTGATGATCTGTATGGTCCACAGGTTTATTTGCACTTATATTAGCTTCTACCTTGTCCCATCTTGTTTCAGGTCCCATTCCCGCTGCTTGCTTTGCTAACTTATCCACTTTGCTGTTTAATATGGATATCTCTGCCTGATTCCTTCTGTGTGCTCTTACTTTGAATAGATAAGTATCTCCCCTCCTAGCTTCTGCTAAGTTCCATGCATGCATGAAATAGCCAGCATATGCCACTGGATGATTATCTGCGGTTTTCATATCCCGCTGTTTCCATACTACCATCCAGTCTAACAAGGCCCTCATAGCCCAATCAGAGTCTGTACAGATGGTGATATTGGCAGTCGATTCAGCATTTTCTAAAGCCACTATGATGGCCACAACTTCAGCCGCTTGTGCAGAATGGTATGACACGGTTCCTTGATAGATCTTGTCCGAAGCGACATGAAGCGCTGCATATCCGGTAGCAGCCTTCCCATCTTTAAAAAGGCTACTGCCATCGACTACCCATAATTCTCTCTTACTGGCTTTTGCATTTTCATAGCATGATTCAAGTTTAAAGGGGGATACAATTTCTGGAATTTTTATGTTAGGTAGAGGACAATCATGATTATTTACATATATTTCCTCAGTTATTGGAGGGCAAAGTGCGAAAGGTGCAGAAATAGGTGTGTTGATCTTCTCTACTCGTACCTCTTTATTTAGGAGGGCAAGTGTCCAATTGGCAAGTCTAGGGTGGCTGACTCGCCCTGCATTAGCTTTACCTGATATAACATATTGCACTGGTGTATGGGTGGTTTTTAGTACAATAGGGGCCATTCCTATTAAATACTCCCAATGGGAGATGGCCCAAACTAATGCAAGTACTTCCTTTTCGCACGTTGTATACTGTTTCTCTACTTCTGAAAGGACCTTAGATCCATATGCCACTGGTTTTAAGGAGGATCCACTCTGTTGTAATAATATTGCACTAATCGCCATCTTGGTTGTTGCCAGTTGTAGATGGAAGGGCTGGTTGATTTGAGGGTATGCAAGTGCCGGTGCAGTCATCAAGGCTTGTTTCAGGTCTATCACTGCTTGCTGCTCTTCAGTTCCCCAAGTCCATTTCTGATTTTTTCTTAAAAGTTTATAGAGAGGTCTGGCCTTTTCGCTATAGTTTTCGATAAAATCCCTTGAAAATCCAACCAGTCCAAGGAATGATCGTAAAGTGCTTACATCTGTCAGGGCAGGCAGCTTAGATATGAGTTCTATTCTTGAAATATCCGGTTTTCTGCCTGTGGGTCCAAGCTGAACTCCCAAGTACGTCACTTGCTGCTGGACCAACTGAGCCTTGCTAGGATTGATTAAGAATCCAGCTTTTTTCAATGCTTCCAGAACCTCATCTAAAGCAGCACAATTATCTTCTCTGGTCTGTGTGGCAATTAGGATGTCATCTACGTAACTTATGATGTTGCTGGAATAAGTCAGATTCTTCCACAGGGCGGCCACCAACCGATGGCACAGACTTGGGGCGTTATGATAGCCTTGTGGGACCCTGGTGAAGGTTAGCTGTCGGTCATCAAAAGTAAAAGCAAACTTGTAAAATGAAGAAGGGTGGAGAGGTATTGAAAAGAATGCATTTGAAATATCCAATACAGAAAACCAACAGGCACCTTCTGTGATTAAAGCCATCACCTCAGGGAATTTTGCCACTACAGGAGCTAGTCTTGGGGTAACATGATTTAGCCCTCTATAATCAACAGTAAGTCTCCATGATTTATTATCTGCCTTCCTAACAGGCCAGATAGGCGAATTGCATATGCTTTGGCATTGGATTAGCACTCCTTGTGCTAAAAGTGCATCAATGGTTGGTTTAATTCCCTCCTTTGCCTCGATGGAATACTTATACTGTCTTAGTGGTTTGGGGTCTGGTCCTTCTACCTTCACAGAAGCCTCTACTTTTCCACAACTGAGTTTAGTTGGAGCGAAAACCATGAGATGTTTCTGGGTAATCAGTTTAATGTCCTCTTCCCATTCAGGAAGAATCAGTTTATCTGGCGTCTTAAACGCATATATCCTATGGGCTGCTGGAATTATAAGACCCTCCTCTTCATCCTTCACTTGACACAATATGTTATTTGGTAAGTCCACCACTATCTGTAATTTTCTTAATAGATCTATTCCCAAGATGCCACTTCCGTCTAATTGTTGTAAACCAAAGGAAGCTTGGGTTGACAGATGTCCTACAGAACAAGTAATAAAATCAGTGAAAGGTATAGTACTTTCCTTTCCATTGTATGACTGAAGAGATTTAATATCCTTAACTGGAATATTTCTGATGATTGAATTTGCTTTTGTGCAAAGTAGGCTGGTAGATGCCCCGGTGTCTACCAATGCCTTTTGTTTAATGCTACCGAAACTTCCCTTTAATTGAATTTCTACAGTGGGTCTACCCCAGTAGTCGTTAACTAGAGGGGCCACAAACCCAGGGGCTTGGGAAGCCCGGCCACCTCAATTAGATTGGAGTGAGGTGGATGCTATAGGAGCATTAGAGTTCTTACTTGCTGATCCTTGTGATGCTTCATACTGTGCTAATTTCAGGAACATGTCCTCTGCTGATAACCTCTGCTTCACTAGACTGTCCCATGATTCATATTTGCTGAGTCTTTTTAATAGCACCTTTTTCATGATTTTCATTTCCTCAGCAGAGCCACTGAACATTTTGTTAGTAAATTCTGGGGGTTTATATTGTTGCTGCATTGGAGTTTTGCCTTGGCTTTTGTCAGTACATGTTTTGTTATTGAAAGCTGCCACCCTTCTCTTAGCTCCTCCACCAGGGTAGGCTAGCTGTTGTAACTCATAAACCTCTCTAGCCCTGCCTTCTAATTCAGCCATAGATGTAACACGAGCAACCACAGGACCCATTCCCAACCGGATATTAGGTGTTAAACCTTGTACATATAATTCTCTTAATTCAGGTACATCATAATCAATAACCCCTCCACGATTGACTCCCAAACCAGCTAACCATAATAATAATTTTTTTCGCATCATATACCTTTCTGGTCGTTCATCTGGCATTTGCTTTTCAGCATATGCTTTACCCAGTACGTTGTCATAAGGAAAGTACAATTTAAAAACACTCTTATATATGGTATGTTGTTCAGTATTGGTATCCACCATGATGCCATATGGTAATACTGCAAAATCCTCAGCTGACATGCATTCCCTCAAGAGTGCTACCATATCCTCCTGGCTGACATTAGGTGTTGCCGATAATTTTGCCAGCCAGTTCAATACCGTTTCCTTATTACAAATTCCCATTTGCTTTCCCAAAGCTCTAGTTTGTTCCGGGGTCAAAGCCCTAGTTTCATGTTTCACAGTTGGGGGTCTGTCGTTATCATATTGGGTTACAGTGGTTACAATAGGGGCCAACGGGCATCCCCTGTCTACCAACATGGCCTCCTCACTACTGTGAGGTGCTGAAGGTTCCAATCTTTTACCCACTGAGAGACCTGGTGGTGAGTCCTCAGTTTCCGAGTCGGAACTTGACGCTTGAAATTCAGACTTAAAAGCTGCCAAAGGATTCATTTCGATGGCACTCATAACACCCTTCGCCAATTGTAGCTGCTTCTGCAGCTTGTCAATGCGGCGATTGCAGGCCACATGATTGACAGACCCTAAGTTTTTATTATGGGCTTCCTTCAGGAGCTGGCGCACTACTGCCTGCGATTCCTGAAGTTCTCTGCCTTTTATTTCAGCAGCAGTTTCTGCATTTGTAACCCTCGTATTAAGATTCCTCAGCTGTTGTTCGAGCTGGGAAACCTGTAAGGTCAGGCTATTTATCTTGGCAGTTGCCAGTTGCTCTTCGGCAGCCTGCCTTTCACCTTGTTGTTTTAGCTGCTGCTTTTCAGCAAGTGCTTGCTCTGTCTGTTGTTTAAGCAGCGACACTTGTGAATTCAGTTCTCGGCTGACCATAGCCAAGCCGTATATGAGAGCACATTTTCGTGCTTTCTTGTTAGGGGTAGGTTTACAGATGGAATACCGAGCCCATAAGGTGGAAAACTTGTCCAAGGAATCAACCCCTGCCAGTGACTCCTTCTTCCAAGGATTTTTGCCCTTTCCAAATAAATCCACACTAAAGTCCACTGAGTTTTTATTTGTCTGGGACGTCCATCCTTGGAGGCTGAAAACTTGATCCATCTTCTGCTGCTGGGTTATAGATTGCTTACCCAATCCAAGGAAAAAGATTACACCGTTTGAAAATAGAGAGACCTTAGAAAAGAGACCGCTTCCAGCTGCGGCTCTAAGGCCTAGGCAAAGGCAACCTAAATTTTTGGGAGAAGGCCACAGCCGCTCCCCTGCTAACTGTTGCCTTGCCAAAAGAAAGAGTGGCAACCCTTTTGGGGCCCGGTACCACTCCGTGCTCGGTTATTAGCAACCGGACACTAGCGGTGCTAGTATGGGGCCTACTAGCCAACGCTACCTGCTTCTGGGCGGGGGTCCAGGCGTCCCTGCAACCCTTATCGCAGATAACAGGATTTCCTGGGGCGGAATAAATTCCGTCCCTCACCCAGGGAGTAATGGAAGGGGGGGCTCTCACCCGGACACTGCACCTTCCCTCGGACCGTGCTTCCGTAGGGGGGGGGGAAGTAGGCACAGTTCCAATTCCACACGAATTCCCTCCCCGAGTCAATTGGACCGTCACAGTCACTGTCACAAATAAACAAGCTAAAACATAACAGGACTCTAATGGGGTAACTAATCCCCAAGAGAGTCCTGCCGCGGTCGCCAGAAATGTTACCTCAAGGGGAAGAAGGTAACGCTTCAAAGGAAATACTAGAG
>NW_020711525.1:5495-6017 GCF_002925995.2 Terrapene triunguis | reverse complement strand
TTTGCTAGTGTGAGTAAAACTGAAGCTAAACTGCTAAAAACGCTGACTAATACATTTTTGCTGTAGCCTGTAAGCATTACACACAGAAGTAAGTGAGAGTTCACAAGATGGAGTCTGGGGGTTTTGCTAGGCCCAGAGCAAAAGAGCTTTATTGACACTTTGGTTTTTTACTTTTTTGAGTTACCTGGTAGCTATGCCTAGGGGGGGGTTCCCCAACAATTCCTTCTTTGAGAACACTTAACAAACCTTTGTTAGAGTTTTTTTATATTTTAAAGACAGAATGCGATTAAGCTTTATACAATTAGGATTATTAATGAGAGGATATAAGGGAACCTTTGGAGAGGGGGAGGTACAAATTTTACATATGAGCACTTTACAGCAAATGACTAAAAGAATAAGAACAAAACATATTACCACACCTGTGAGCAAGATGCGAACAATGCTTTTTTTTATATTTTTTAGTTTTTTTAAACTAGGTATTTAATTTTAAAGGGAATTTAAAATAGTGGGTTTTTTTTTTTT
>NW_020711525.1:1492-5395 GCF_002925995.2 Terrapene triunguis | reverse complement strand
TTATTGATTAAAGGCCCGTTTAGCTGACAAGATGTGCGTGTTAATGTCCTGTGAAAACTTTGGGACATAGGTACAACACTTTTTTTTAATAAGGGCACAGACCTTGCCTTGTGAGGCTAACACATAATTTAGGGCCTGACGGTTTTGTAAAGCCAGCAGTCGAAGCTGGTACAGCTTAGAACTTATGCTTTTTTTTATGGCTAGGATATTATTGGCAAACTGGGTGAGAAATTTAGACAGTTTTTTGTAAAGTTGGGCTAGTTGTTTTACCCCATAGGAAGGGAGGGCTATTATTTCAAACTTGTTTTTTTTACTGATTGGTTTTATGGTAGCTCTTAAGGACCGATAGTACCTGGGACGACCGGAGGGAGCCTTGGGTAGAATGCGGAGGGGAGGAGCAAGATAGCCTTTGTAACAGCTACTATGCCAACTATTAGGAAGCCATTTGTAGGCACTAATACCACAAACCCAAAAGGCTTTATTATAACTAGCTCTTTTATTGTTACCTTGTGAGTTCTGTAGGGCAGTTTGTGGGGAAAGGGTAAAGAATGCAGCTCCGGTTTGCCAACCTGTGGCGTTTAGTAAAGGAACAGTGAGACTTATACCAGGACCAATATAAAATTTACACTTATTGATGCCCGCAAACCAGGTATGTTTACTTGTACTGGCTTGCTGATAACATATGAGACCAGTGGGTGGAGAACGTAAACGAATAGGCTGGGGCTTACGAGTGCCACTATAATGGGAAATCCAAGAGCCATGGTGTAGGCCATAAGGAGCTTCCGCAGTACAATTAGATTGCAAACCTACATTGTCAGAGGTGCTGCTGCTGGTAACCATTCACCTTTGACAATAGTTTGACTAATTTTGGGGTACTACTCTTCAGGGCAATTCCGCTGAATGATGGGGAGTCTGGGCACATATTTAACAGTTGGAAAGATTGAACTCACGGGCAAAGGCAATTTTCAGGGCCTTATATGTGTTGGTAGCCATATTTGCAGGGATGGCTTTCCATCCTGCATGCGATGTGGGTGAAACAGTAGGTAACAGAAGAATTGCCTTTGTGATAAAAAGAAATGCTGTAAGAGACCCTAAACTTAAACCCATATTGTAATTACTACAACTTAAATACTCAGAGTACAATAAGAATTATTGACACTAAACAAGTCAAAAAATAACAAGACCAAATACACAGGCCAGGTCCGCCTTTTGTGAGAAAATAAAACCAATGTTCAGGGTTTTCGCGAGGAGTATGTTGTGACTGTTCAGAAAGATTACAACGCATTCCCAGTGATTCTTACTGTTTTTTGAATAACAGCTTAAGTTTTAAATTGTTGTTAGCAGTCTTTTTTGCAGGCTGGACAGTCCACTGTTTAGGAATGGGCACTGCTTTCAGTCGAGAGTGATGAATTCAGTTCTTATGTTCTTTGACTTTTGCCGCTGTATGGGTGACAAGCAGGATGGTGTGGGGTCCCTTCCACTTCTCTTGGAGAGGCTCGTCCTTCCAGGTCCGCACGAGAACGGAGTCACCAGGCTGCAGGGAGTGGACCGGAGTATCTAGCAGAAGAGGCTGTGAATCTTTGGTGTATTTGTGAAGAGAAGAAAGAACAGCAGACAGAGAGCACATATACTGAGACAAAAAACCACACCCCATTTTTTATTTTTTTGCCAGAACTGGGGTACCATTTATAGGCCATGCTTTTTTAAACATAATTTTGAAGGGACTAAGCTTTATTTTACCCTTAGGGAGAGCACGAATGCGAAGTAACACAAGGGGCAAGGCATCAGGCCACTTAAGAGAGGCCTTCTGACAGACCTTTGAGAGGTGTCGCTTGAGTGTCTGATTTGTGCGTTCCACTACTCCACTGGCTTGTGGTTGCCAGGGTGTGTGGAGTTTTCAGGGGATTTGCAGAGCACTTGATATTTTTTGAACCACTTGAGATGTGAAGTGTGTTTTATTATTAGATTTTATTTACTGAGGAAGGCCGAAGCGAGGAATGATTTCCTTGACAAACTTAAGAGCCACTGTCTTGGCAGTGTTGTTGCGACATGGGAAGGCCTCAGGCCATCCGCTGAATCGATCCACTAAGACAAGGAGGTACCTGTATCCTTGGGTCCTGGGAAACTCAGTAAAGTCTATTTGCCACACCAATCCTGGGCCTGGGGTAGGTTCCAGGGTGGCTGGTGGCACTGCTACTCCTGTTTGAGGGTTATTCTTTTGGCAGATTAAACATTTAGCTTGTATTTGTGATGCTAGGGGTTTAAGTCCAGAGGTTAGAAAATATTTAGTTATGAGCTGGGTGAGAGCCTCTTTGCCTGCGTGTGTGGTTTGATGCAGTTTCTGCAACACTGATTGAATCAAGCCCTTGGGCAGGAGGATTTTTTTTTTTGTGGAACAAAGCCATCCCTCCTTTTCCTGGAGACCGAGACTGTCAGCCAGGTTTCTGTCCTCTTGGGAGTACTGAGGGGCTGCAAGCTCACCCACTGATGGGATGAGGGCATGCATTTGGGCATTTTCCTTAGTTGGTGATTTCAGGGTAGCAGCTCGCTTAGCTTCCCTGTCTGCTCTGGCATTGCCCTTGGTTACATTTTGATCTTCCCTTTGATGGGCTTTGCAATGCACCACTGCTACTGCTAAGGGGAGTTGTACTGCCTTTAAAAGTCGGAGAATTTGAGACTCATGCTTGACCGGAGAGCCTTGGGCTGTTAGCATTCCCCTTTGTTTCCATAAACCAGCGTGAGCATGCAATACCCCAAAAGCATACTTTGAGTCAGTAAAGATATTAACCCGTTTGGCTTTTGCCAGCTCGAGTGCCCGAGTCAGGGCCACTAGTTCAGCAAGTTGGGCAGATGTTCCTGCCGGTAAACTCTTAGCTTCCACGGTATTATGAAGAGACACAATGGCATAACCAGCCCTCCTTTGCCCATTCATAACAGTACTACTTTTATTTGTATACCATTCCAAGTCAGCATTTGGGAGTGGCTGATCTTTTAGATCTGGGCGGCTAGCATACTGAACATTTATGATTTTTAAACAGTCATGTTCTTGCTTTTCTGTCTCGGGCAGCAGTGTAGCTGGATTAAGGGAGGGACAGATTTGCAGGGTGACTTCAGGATTTTTTAACAGCTTCGCCTGGTACCGAGCAACCCGAGCCTGTGTGAGCCAAAGACCCCCCTTAGTGTCCAGCAAGGCTCGGACCATATGAGGAACATACACTTGCACAGCTTCTCCCATTGTCAGCTTTTCCGCTTCTTCCAGCACCAGAGCCGTAGCTGCGACCGCCCTTAAACAGGCTGGCCATCCCTTTGAAACTTGATTCAGTTGTTTAGAAAAGTATGCCACAGGACGCTTCCAGGCACCTAATAGCTGGGTAAGCATTCCCAAAGCTACCCTTTTTTGTTTATGCACATACAGTTGGAACGGCTTAGATAGATTGGGCAAGCCAAGGGCTGGAGCTTTCATTAGCTTCCTTTTGTTGGAGAGCTGTTTTTTTTCCTGCCTGATGTGAAATCCCAGATATTGAACCTCTAAAAGAGCAATTTGGGCTTTGCTTTGAGATACCCTGTATTTTTGCAGTCTAATAAAGTTTAGGAGACTTACAGTAGCTTTGAGACAAGGGATTAGATCCACAGCAGCAATTAGCAAGTCATTTACATATTGCAACAAGAGGGCTTTGTCTGAATTATTTTACTTCTTTAAGTCTTTGGCCAAAGCCTGTCTAAACAGAGTGGGGGAATTTTTAAATCCTTGAGCCAATACGGTCTAACAAAGCTGCCTTTTAACCCTTTTGTTGTTTTTATTATGCCTTGCAGTATTTTGCAGATTTCACAGTAGCCTGGGCATATTCAGACCCCCCTTTCTTTTGGTTGTCAGCAAAGTTTTGGCTGTGAACATTGACCTTG
>NW_020711525.1:0-1392 GCF_002925995.2 Terrapene triunguis | reverse complement strand
TTTTTTTTTTTTTTTTTTTTTTTTTTTTTTTTTTTTTGGCTTTTTTTAATTTTTAAAGGAACTTTTTATTTTTTACTTATACACTTTTTTTTTAATTATTAATACATACTTATTGCTATTATACATCTTTTTTAGTAACATAACTTTTGTACAAAGCTTTGAAGCAACAAACCAGGACGAGCACACTTATTTCTGAGGATTTCTTTTTGTACAACCTCTGGTGTCCAATAGCTTTTTTTTTTAAACCTTAAATGCCTTTTTTGTTTTTTTTTTTTTTTTGCTTTGGCTATAACCTGATTTTGTTTTACTTTAGACAACAGGGTTTTTATAAGTATATTATAATTATTTTAATTAGGCTTATAACTTGCTAGACACCCTTTAAAGACAGAAATGAACTTGCTTGGATTTGTTGAGAATTCTTTTGCCTCTGCCTTGAAAGCAGCCAGATGTTAAAAGCAACATGAGAATACACTGACACTGTCTGTGCTCCTGGACGGGCTACCACACTCTCAGTAATTAACAGATACAATCCCACTGGGGGGGGTACTCTCTAAAGCCTGTGGGGGTGGAGGAGCCGAAGGGGACACCGATTCTGGCATTACAACAGTGGGAGGGTTCTGGGATTTAGCAGCACATACTACCGAGTCTGTCGGAGTCAAATGGCACTTGAGCAAAATATCAGTCCTATTTCTTAACACCATAAACGTATACGCATAGAGATGTTCATTCCATTTTACCTGTTCTCTGACAAAACAAAAGTAATTGAAGGATCATGTTGTAATTAAGTGATCCTTCCGGTGGCCACCTTTCTTGGCACTCCAGCTGGTACTGAGGCCAATCAACTGTACAGAACCTTTTCAATTTACTTTTAATTAACTGATCAGATTCAAACACCTTCCAGTTCACCAGAATGCATTCTAAGGGTGTACACTGTCCCCTGCCGGCTGTACTCTGTCCCTGCCCCATACTGAGGGAGACTCTGGGCGTCCCCAGGTCAAAACAGGCAGACTCTGGGCGTCCCCAGGTCAAAACAGATAAAGTCCCCACTGGACTGTTCCTACCTTATCCAAGGGTCCGGTTCTGCACCGTCGCTCTATCCACGGGACCGGTTCCCCACCCTGCTTCTCCACTGTCTGTGTGCGTTGCACCGTTGTGCCCTCCGGGGTCGAGCAAACCACGTCTTTGCCGAGGCCCCCCGATGAAGTCACCGGTGAGCGCTCTGGGCGTCGGTCGTCGTTGTAATTCGTCGGCCACCAGGAGGGATCCGGGCAAGGCTAAATTTCAGCCTCGAGCCCCACGTTGGGCGCCAAAACTGTCACCGCCTGAGGGGCTCGAGGCGGACTTCAAAGGGTCCGTTGGCCCGGTGTGCTTAGCGCCAATAAAGACACCGAG
>NW_020711524.1:3935-6044 GCF_002925995.2 Terrapene triunguis | reverse complement strand
TGTAATTAGGTAAGCTCCGGGGGGAAACGGGCCCTATTTGGCCAACAAAGTGGCGACTCCGCCGGGACTTCTCTCCCTGTGGAGGACACTGACCGGCGACCGAGGGCGATTCCGAGGAGTGGCCACCTCGAGCTGTTGGTTTGCTCGGGCCTCGGGTCGTTACAATCGGTCGGGGCGGCGGCGTCCTCTCTAAAGAGAACTCCTAACGACACGGAGATAAGACGGTACCAGAAGAAGGGGAAGGTCCAACAGCCGGACGCGGCCACTCCGGGCGGTAAGTGCGTTTACCTCTTGGGTTTGAGGGATAACGCCCCCGCAGTGTAAATTGGGCCCTTTGGGTAATCCCTGTGTGGGAAGGTATTGTAGATGGACAAATGTTTTGTGGTTATGATAACAAAGCAGGCAACGTTTAATGAATAATTTCACTAACTTTCCTAGTCTGTGGGCTGTACTGGACAATTACTGGGACGTAGAAAAGCCCCAGGGCTTGCTTTTATTCTTGGCAGGAATATTGTTCTTTTTCATACTAATGATATGCTGGAAGCCAAAATTGTGATAACCAGGTCTAGGACTTAAACCGACTCTAGCCGCACCGAGACTCCTGCGAGGGGAAACCCCGTGACCAGGATATCTTGATCGCAAGGGGGGTCGGTCGAACCCGTGACCAGGTTTAATTAGACACGAGCATAATGGGGTCCGGACAAAGCACATATGCTGGGACACCCTTGGAATGTATGTTAACGTATACGTTTATGGTGTTAAGAAATAGGACTGATATTTTGCTCAAGTGCCATTTGACTCCGACAGGCTCGGTAGTAACGGCTGCTAAACCCCAGAACCCTCCCACTGTTGTAATGCCAGAATCGGTGTCCCCTTCGGCTCCTTCACCCCCACAGGCTTTAGAGAGTACCCCCCCCCTTGGTGGGATTGTATCCGTTGATTACTGAGAGTGTGTTAGCCCGTCCAGGAACACAGGATCTTGTGTCATGTTGCTTTTAACATCTGGCTGCTTTTAAGGCAGAGGCAGGAGAATTCTCAACGAATCCAAGCAAGTTCATTTCTATCTTTGAAGGTTGTCTAGCTAGCCATAAGCCTCACGAGGGAGGACTCGGGTAGCTTTATGAGTAAGAATGTTTAAGGGAAGAGACCAGGAAGGGTGGGGGCTAGTTGAGAAACCCACCCTCCTAGCTAAATTGGTGGTGAAAAAAGCCGGTGCCCATGGAAGGGACGGTTCAGCAAGAAAAGCAGGATCGGGCCCAAGCAGGCAGGCAACAGACAGAGAGATTGGAAAACAGGTTGGAAACTTTGAGGGCATAGTGGAAGGAAAAGAGTAAGTAATTATAAGCATGGGGATTTCAAATCCCCAGGACAATAATTGGAATGGTAAAATCTGAGTTGATTGGGTGTCGTTTTGGGAGACAAGCAAGTGATTTAAGAAAAGAGAGTGAGAAGTTAACTCTGTAGTTGCTAGAGGGAATCAAGCAGTGAAACTTGGTAGGAATGTCTGTAAGTAATTCAGGCAAGAGGTTATTTAAGTGGAATTATTCAACCATGAATACGTTAGTCTAATTTGCTGAAGAACACTCCTGCTGTATACAATCTGTGTTTTATAAGTTTGAGATGAATTGGTATTGTTTTAAAGTTGCAAAACTGAGAATACTTTTGTCAGACACAGGAAACTAGTGTTGTTTAAGGTATTTAGCATTTAATCCTTAAGGTGACTTAACGCTTTATAAGATTTAAAATGTTTTAACTAAAGACCAAAGGTTGTGGCTGCAGCAGGGTAGTCAAAGCCAGGAGAATAAAAGATTTGAATTTGTTTTTGGTAACAAAATAGCAGATAAAAGATCTGGTAAAGAGAGAGAAGGCATTTAAGGTTTAAAAAGGGAAAGCTATTGGACACCAGAGGTTGTACGTGAAATCCTGAGAAGTGAGTGTGCTTGTCCTGGTTTGTTGCATCAAAGCTTTGCACAGAAATTATGTTACTGGAAAGGGATAACAATGAGTATGTGTTAATGGTTAGAGAAAAGGTGTATGAGTGAAGAGTGGAAGGTTCCTTTGGAAGTTAGAAGAAGCCGAGAAAGGGAGAAGAGGAAAAAAAAAAAAAAA